>NC_049211.1:13255418-13555418 GCF_013347855.1 Anguilla anguilla | reverse complement strand
CAAAGGCAAACACTGCACTGATTAGCATACATGTTGAGATGTGTATAGTATATAGTATATATATTTAATGACATACAATACATTTCCAAAAGTATTTGGACGCCTGAACAACACCCGTGTGTACTTGTTGAACATTCCAAAACCATGGATTGGACCCCCTTCCTTTGTGACTAGAACAGTCTGGGAAGACTTTCCAGTAGATTTTGGAACATGGCTGCGGGGATTCACTTCCATTCAGCCACAAGAGCATTAATGAGGTTGGACATTGATGATGGACGTAAGGCCTGGCTCGCAGTCAGCTTTCCAGTTCATTCCATATGTGTTTGATGGGGTTGAGGTCAGGGCTCTGTACAGACCAGTCAAGGTCTTCCACACCAAACTCAGAAAACCATTTCTTTATGGACCTAGTTTTGTGCACAGAGGCATTGTCATGCTGAAACAGGATAGGGCCTTCCCAAAACTGTTGCCACAAAGTTGGAAGCGCATAATTCTCTAAAATGTCATTGTATGCTGTAGCATTAAGATTTCCCTTCACTGGAACAAAGGGGCCTGACCCCCTGACCCAAACCATGAAAACCATTATTCTTCCGCCACCAAAATTTACAGTTGGCACTATGCATTCTGCCAAACCCAGATCCGTCTGTCAGACTGCCTGATAGTGAAGCGTGATTCATCCCCTCCACAGAATGCGCTTCCACTGCTCCAGAATCCAGTGGCGGTGTGCTTTACACCACTCCAGCCGACGCTTGGCATTGCGCATGGTGATCTTAGGCTTGTGTACGGCTGCTTGGCCATGAAAACCCACTAAATTAAGCTCTTGATGGACAGTTGGACGGAGTGTAGCACAGTGGGTAAGGAACTGGGCTTGTAACCGAAAGGTCGTAGGTTCGATTCCCGGGTTAGGACACTGCCGTTGTACCCTTGAGCAAGGTACTTAACCGAAATTGCTTCAGTATATATCCAGCTGTTTAAATGGATACAATGTAAAAAATGCCATGTAAAAGTTGTGTAAGTCGCTCTGGATAAGAGCGTCTGCTAAATGCCTGTAATGTAATGTAATGTAACAGTTCTTTTGCTGAGGTTTCCAGAGGTAGTTTGGAACTCTGTAGTGACTTATGCAACCGAGGACATGATTTTTACGTGATACAAACTTCAGCACCCTCTGTCCTGTTCTGTAAGCTTGTGTGGGCTACCGCTTTGCGGCTGAGCTGGCAGTGCCACGTTTAAAGTCACTGAACACTTTGGGCACGACCCATTCTACTGCCAATGTTTGTTTGCATGACTGTATGCTTGATTTTATGCACCTGTTAGCAATGGGTGTGGCTGAAATAGCCAAAACCACTAATTAGAAGGGGCGTCCACATACTTTTGGAATGTAGTATATTTGAGCATATGGAGTCGCATTGTATTAAGGGGTGAGTCAGAATTGGGTCAAAGGCTTATCATTTCCATTTACATGTAGAAATTTAGTAGATGTCCTTACCCCCTTAGAAATGCGTACAAAGAACTCGGGAGTAATGATGCAGAGTTAGGCGTCACGCTTGATAGCATAATGGTAACATTACACTTAACTGCAGTAGTAGTGTTTTATCCCATTCAGAGATGCTGTAAGGTTTGGATGGGGCTCTTTAAATGAGAAGCCCCAGGTATTGTGAGATCCTGCTGGTAACTGATCGCCTGCCGTGACCCACACTGCAGACGCGCCGACCGCAGCGATCAGTGCTGAATATTCAGAGGATCAGTGTGGGATTTGTGGTCATCTATTCATCCCACCAGTGCTATTCATCCACTCTCTGTTTCCATCGTGCAGATTTTACTGACAGGGTCTCCTTTACACCCTCCCCAGCTATGTCACCATCAATCCCATACTCTGTGACTGCCTGCTGGAGAAGTCGGAGTACCAGGAGGTGGACAAACTCAAGTGGGACGATCTCTTTTCCAGGTAGCGTGGGGGGTGTATTTGGACCACATCTCTCTCAGTGTAGGGCAAGCGACCATTTGCTCTTAATTTAGCAACACGACTTTAAGCGTTCATAAAAATCATTGTATCATTTTGACAGGGATTGAAAATAAAACACGAAAAGTTCATTAATAAATTGGTTACTCTTTTTAAATGAGACCCAGGCACCTGTCCATGTCTCGCGTCCTGTGACTGATGAGAAACATCACATGGTGTACCTGACTGCATAATGAAACTTACTCGGTCAACTCCCCTTATGGTGAAGCACAACAGCGCCCTCTTGTGTCCATAGGACTCTGGACAGAATGCAACACTGCCACCAGCTGGTGTTTCCAGGGCGGCAGCCAATCATTAGAAAGGGTCACCTCGAACCCATTGACCTCTCTGTGGCCTCCAGGGGCTCAAACAAGAAGGTAGACCTTAACCATCGTCTCATTACATCACCACATCAACTTTTCACCTGATATTAATCAAACAAGCATCACCAAGCTTCTGCACTAGCAATCAACACTGACAGTCACCAAACTCACAAATTTACTCACAAATGTTCCTCCATGTTTGTGTGGGAAACCTGAAGTAAGGTTTGTTTTATATAATATCTCATACAGGTAATGACACACATCGGTAACTGCTTCTGTTACAATACCTCTCAATGTTTCTGCATGTGTGTATTTATGCATGTGCACCGGCCTCTGTGTGTGTGTTAATGTGTGTGCCTGCATACACACGTATAGATGTGTTCATAAAGCTTGTGTGTGTTCCTCTTCCCACAGGTGACTCTCATTAAGAACCTGGAGCTGTACGGTCTGGACCCTGCAGCCATCGCCGGGGTTCTGCAGCACCGGGTCCAGGCCAGTACTGTCCTCCATCCCATACCCGGCTCCAAAGACCGCGTTATGATCCAGATCCAAGGGAACCAGGTCCAGCAAGCTGGGAAACTGCTGCTCGGTAGGCCTGCAGACTGTCATATTGCAGTTTAACAATAATAATATAATAATAATAATAAGAATAATATTCAGAAATATAGCTGACTGCCAGAGTTTCTTGTAAGTCTGATGTAGCATCATGTGTGAAATGCATATACACTGAATCGTAAAATTTATTTTACGATTCAGTGCATGTCGTTAATCTTTTAATTAATGTATTTTATTGAGCAGTGATAGTTCATTTACTTCCCCTCGTCTTGCAGATCAGTACCAAGTTCCACGCAAGTACATCCAAGGACTGGAGAAAGTACAGAAACCAGGCAAGAAGAAATAGAACAAAACATCAGATTCTGTCACCAGCTATTGTATAGACTTGTAAACAAGAAAAAAGCCTGCTAATCCCTACTTCAACAAATAAAGTCTATTTCTCTTTTGCAAATGGCCTTTCATTGGTTAAAATTCTATGCTTTCTATTGATTGATGGTTGAATCTTCATTCTCCAGTGGTCCTGATACAGAACTTTTGTTTCTTAGAGGTTTTTATGCACAACATGCATACAAAAATTGATAAATTGACCACATATTAACGTCAGGTGTCATTCCAGTAGTGAATAAATGCCCTTGCAGTACATGTAAAATGAGCACTCACAAGTCTGTAAAATGGATTTATATTTTATTTACTAGCTTTACAGACATTTGTACACATTTATTTCTCAAAAATGATTACAAATACGCAGCAGTCAACCACATCTACGCACTGCATCCTGCGGGCAATTACACAAAAATGTTTGGACTGCCTCCAACGCATCCAACCCTGATATATGACAGGATATTTATTTTTTTAATATAAATGCATTAAAATGGGGGGGCTGAAGACGGTGCTAATGGACTCTGAAACTCGGAAAACCCTGAAAACCCGGATCCTGGAGTGCCTGAGATGTGTCTGAGTTTAGCTCCATGAGCTTGATTGTAGTCTGATTATCAGTTAATTCTGAGCCTGATTGCAGAGTCTGAATGGTGAATTGATGAGTGGCTGTGGCAGACTGCCTTCAATTAGCCTGATGATTAATTTGTGTTGCTAAGCATTTGGATGGGGGGGGGGATCTGTGGCGACAGGGTTGCCTACATCATGACTAGGGCACAAACCCCCACATGGTCTGCAGGTGACACACCCACTCTGACTGTCAGGATGTGTCACGTGTCACATGGTCTGTGTCTGTTTGTGGAGGGACAGCAGGGCTTTGAAGGCCAGAGTCCCATGCAGGGAAGGATGAATCCTGGAGAGGTGTCATTTTGGGTGAGGAGTAAAATCCTTTTCTGGATTAAAAATAAGTATTTTACACTTCACCATTTTTGACAACTCTTTACACACATGCTCCTAACAGTGAGAAGTGTATGCGCTTGTTGGGTTGTGGGAGGTGGGGTGCTTATAATTTGTACTTGGAAACATTTAACCTCATGAAGTATGCAGAAGTACACTCTACAGTACCATTTGTTCAGCTGATCTCCACAGATTTTTACTCCACCTAAGCAGAGATGTAGAGAATGGAGAAACTTTCTACCTGGTGTTTGTCAGCTCAGTATAAAATGGTTTGCCACCTCCAGTTACTGTCTGTTTAAGTCAGAAAGAGAGAAGTACAAAGTACCTCTGTACTCACCTTCCATTACGGTCTGACTAAGTCAGAAAGAGAGAAGCACAAAGTGCTTCTGTACTCACTTCTCTATTGAGAGGGCCAAGCCCAGAGGAACTCCTGTTTAAGCATTCATACAACACCTAGTAGGAGGAAGAGCTTCTCACTTGTGAAACACTGCAGTTATCACCCACATCCACTGACTTTCACTTTCTGTTTAGATAAATCTCCAATTCACTGATTAAACTTCGATTAAGAGGGTGAATAACCTGCTTGGCATCTAATTATGCTGTGGAATACAGAAAGGGTGTTTGTACAGAGAAAAAGGCGCCATTTTGCCCTCAGAGAAAAAACAGGGCCACTTTACAAATGGAAGGCGGCAGGTGAGGAACAGTGTGGGATGTCTGAATGAAGTCAGCTTCAGTAAGATGAGAGAGATCTGTTCACAACATCAGTACTTCATGCTATGAGCCTGGAAATAAATCGAAACTCAGTCAGGGCTACGGTGTGGCACATACTGTTAAGGCACTGCGTGGGATCGAGAAACTGCCTATGGCTTGCAGGCCCCCAAGGGAAATTCATAATTGCATGTAGCATCTTATCGCTCACTAGCGACCCCTGCTGAATAATCAAGAGACAGGTTGCACATGAATTGTCTTCCTCTGACTCGTGTCTGTGCGAGCCTGACGTATAGACGGCGGTGTGAAGAGGCAGTGCTCAGCATAGTGCTTTGGAGGAGAGCAAATGCTTATATGCACTCTCAGATGAGTGGTAAAGGTTGCTGCAATGAATGCTGATGATGAATATGATTTGGAATTCCAAATTGGGACAAAAGGAGGGGATTAAAAATACAAAAAAGAATCACAGCCCAGTTTGTAGATTTACGTTCATGTCAAAGGACTCTTTCTCCAAAAACCTCTATCTGACAGTTAGGAAATGCTCACAAATCCAAAATCCCCCCACCCTGAGCTCTGCAAACCTGAACACAGCAAATTGCCCCAGCTGTGTGCTTGTGCCCTGGTTTAGCTTTTATTATCCATATCAGCTAACTCCAACATGGCAAAAAATACCATTTTAATTGACTTCCACTTATACCTCAGATCTCTGAAAGATGGGCGCTGACTCGCCACACAGACTGACATATGAGGCATGCTGTGGTCTCTTACACAAACTCCATTGTGGAAGTCGATTAAAGCCGGAGAGACATGGCCCCCCTATATCTTGGCCCTGCCCCAGCAGTAGTGTGCAGCTTCATCCACCGAGAGGGGCGGCGCTATTCTTAGATTGTCCTGAGCACACCTTTCCATCCCCCATTGGTTGTTTGTGCGTCTTTGGCCCGCCCCCCAGCAGTAGTTTTGGCCTTTATCCACAGAGAGGGGCAGGGATTGGTGGAGTGTGTCCTGAACACAGCCGAATCCCCACATTAGCCTGTTTTGTGGGCGAGGCTCTGGGGCTGTGGGTGTGGCTCTACCCGGGCTTGCCCTGTGCCTCCTGCAGCACCTGGCACAGCTTCTCCCGGTACTGCTTGTACCTGCGCTCCACCTGCCTCACCCGTAGCTCCTCCTCCTTCGTCAGGATCGTCAGGAAGTTCTGCAGCTCAGGGACTGAGAAGGCATACCACTAAGGGGAGGGGGAGGGGGAGGAGATGAAGAAAGCGTCACTCATTACTGCCCCTCCAATCAGTGTATCCCTGCTACAGTACAGCATCTCATGGGAGCAGTGCGTTCTACTGAAGTGGTCATTGCACACATACTTTGTACCATGAATTGCATCAACTGGCATTCTTTCTGACATTATACATAAACAGCACTTTTGAGAATTTTCAGTCCTTCTGCACGGTCGTCACACCATGAGATCACTTTACTAAACCGATTTACTAAACAGTATTATGGAAGAACCACAGTGTATTAATTATTTATTATTAATAACACAATCCAGAGTTTACCACTACGTGTACCACTCAGTCATCATGGCTGGATACAGTAAGAGCGTTTGATAAAAAATGCAACAGCATTCTTGTGGTATTACTGAATCAGGGAATGGCAGAATCATCGTGCTGTACCAAAATCTGATCAGATGTAGGAGACTATACCTACATTTGCCAAGTTGTCAAATGATTGATTTCTGCAACTTAGTTATTACCTCATACTAAAGTAAAAAAGGCACTGCATGTGAGTGTTTGTCTGCATGCTACAAACGGTAAAGGAGAGAGACTGCGGACAGGACTGTTTGTAAGCACTGACCTCCACACCTGCCGCGTCATTCTCTCTCAGCTCGAACGTCAAGGGCTTCGAATCAGGCTCAGGCTGCGCCCCCTTCCGCAGACACAGGGGATGCTCTGACAGGGACAGCTTCTGGAAAACATCTGATGGAGAAACATAGCAACCTGAGAACAGGGGAGGCATGGCATTCAGCCAATCCAGGCTCATCTCTTCACCTTTTTATACTGTTTCGAGCACTCTGTCAGTCCTTCCATACCTTAAGGATCAAGTTCACGTATAAACACAAACATACATGTGCATGTGTGTGCGCACGCACACACACACACACACACACACACACACACACACACAAATTCTACTCTTTTTCATGATGCTGATGATGGTGAAGACATCACACAACAGCGCCTCACCCTGGCCGTCGCGGTGCGTCTGGCGGTAAAGGGTGAACCTGGAGGGGTCGTTCTGCGCGCTGAATTTTCCCAGCAGGCCTTGAATGACCTCTTGGACTGTAGTGCTGCTGCTCACATGAATTCGCTTGACCTCCTCGGCCGGAAGTTTGGAGACAGCGCTGCTGTCTGAGCTCCCACCATCCGTCTCCACGGAGATAGGCCTCCGTAGCTTTAGGTGGACCTCAATAATACCATTGTCAGGGCCATCTGTACCCTGCAGTCAGAGACAGAGAGATAGAGAGAGAGAGTGCGAGAGAGTGAAAGTGAGAATGAGAGCAAGAAGCAGGAGAGACAGGAAGAGAGAAGAAGAGAGAAAGAGGGAGAGAAAATGTGAATTAGAATGAGAAAGAGGGGGGAGAGAGAAGCTTGGGATGATAATTGATTATAAAGAAAAGAAAAGTGCACTCTTGAAATGAAAGGCAGGATGCCCAGTGCATTAACTACAAATATAAGTTAGCAATGTTCCGTTCTTAAGGAAGCGATTTCAGTGAGTGCTGATGGATTTATGCTAAGAAGAAAGACTGATGTGACAGAGCAGTGGGATTCTGGGACTCAAAGAGCATGTGCTATGCTAATGGCTGTGAATCAGATGAATCTACTGCAGTGCAGTCTGCCAAAAGTAACACTTCTTACAATGTTGATGCGTCTTCCATATTGTCTTGATGGAGTTTGCCATTATGACCTTGACAATCAGTCATGGAGTTACATCATGCCTAAATAAAAGTTTTTTTTATCTGCTCCCAAATCACTGGAAGATCAGGAGGTTAACAAATCAAAACTGCCAAGACCACAAAGCACACCTCCCACCACCAAATCAGTCAACAAAGGCCGCCATTTCACGTGTGAAAGGAGGGCGCAGGAGAAACTTCAAACGGCTGTTTTGGTTTCCTGTCTGAATGCTTACTCTGGGGAGGAGGGGCTGAAGAGTCTTTCTCTTCTTAAAAACAAACAAACACAGCACCGCAGGCTGTACCAGACCTCATAGCTTCAGCGTCCAGTGCTCAGCCTTTCTGCTGCTATTTGATGGTGGGTAAGGTGGGCAATCCTGTTCAACCAAGAGGTCTGGCGATTCAAATTCTCAAGCTTTGTCTGTTACTCTTTTCATGTGCGGGCATGCACTTCTATATGAGCAAGGATTCTAGACGATTCTTCAGATATTACTTTTCCTAGCACCAAGAGTTTGGAATTAGGGGGGACCAAAGGGGTACTACATTCATTTCATTAAATGAATGTAGCAATCTTCCAATCCTTAGAGGAATATACAAAGACATACTTCATGCATGTCCATCATCAAAACCACAGTATTTCCTCACTTTTTTACTGAAATAGTTGAAGTGATGATCTTCCACTTATTACTGAGACACAGTATGAGCTGTTCGGTGAAAGCAGTAATGAGATGGTAATGAGTATTAACAGTGAACACAGTAATAAGACGGCTGTGAGGATTAACAGTCTTGTTCTCTATTCACCACAATGACTGCAGAAGAATCTCAAGGTTGAGCTTCAGAAGACACAGAGGAACCAGAAGATACAGTGTGGCCACCAGACTCCAGAAATCAGAAAATCAGCATTTGTTCCTTTTTAGCTTTTTTGGAGGATTAACATTTTTTGTAATGTACCAAGAGGGGGAGGGGTGTGATCCAGTAGGAATTTTGTTGATCAGAGCAAAGTGTTCAGGAAGCAAATTCAATGCTTTGCAAAACCTGTTTATTCCTCAGTCAGCACAACGGAAACCCTTTGCCTTTGATTAGATCTATTATCTGTGAGATCCAGCGAGCTGTCCATTACCAAGACCAGCACTTCCTGTGCAAATGACTGCTTTGAGGAGGGAGACATCAGACAACACAAAGAGAGGAGGTAATGTGAGATTAAAAAGGAAGAGGAAATCTAATTTCTATGAAATTTTATTGGGCTTAATGAAGCTGAATCACTTTCATTTGGAGCTCTGTGCTTGATCCCCATCACCCTCTTTCCTCTGCTAAAACTTACATTACTGAAAAATATGTGACTGCAGCTATTTGAGTTTAAGTCAGGCTTTCTATAAATAAATAAAAAAAACCCTTCATTGATCTCTTTATGACATAAAGCACGGTCCCTGAAGGTGGGGTGCTTTTTTTATGACGCTGGGGTGTTTTTGCTGCACATGAAGTGCAAAGCTGTGCTTTAATGTCAGTGTCACTGTCTCCACTGGTTTCATTTTGGGGGGGTGGGGGGGAAGACAGGGAGAGTGCGGATGTGTCAGTGGTTTGTGCCCAATCTCTTCCAATCAACCATTTAGCGTGCTGAGGAATGTCGGTGTAGTCTGAGGACCCAGTTTGACGAAAAGGGGACCCACCCAAAGGACAGGAAATGGGCAAACATCTGCCTGAGGCTCATTAAGGCGCTCCAAACGTGCTCCTCCAGAGACCTCAACTGAAGATTTCTGCTGCTGCTGCTTTCATCAGCGACTGCACAGCACCCACCAACTTTCCAGCCAAAACCACAAACCCCAGTGGGTTCAGGAAGGCCAAGCACTTCCAGTTCAAAGGTCAGGTGTCAACTTGGGGGATGTCACTTCAGAAAGACAGTTTCTGTCCTGTCCCCTGAACAGAAGATTTTAACTGCAGAGGAAATTTAAGACTGCTGATCTGGAAGCAATTTCATAGTCCTAGTATATTTACAGCAGAGATCACTGTGATGGATAGCAAAACTTACAGGTGGACCAGTCAGCCATCTATATAAGACTATAAACTCTCTAAAATTAGATTTATGATACAGTAGGTTAACTCATGTTGCACACAAGATTGTGCTGATCATGGAGGCACGAACAAGACAGGAAACTGCTCACAATTACAACGCTGATAGAGTGCTGCGCGACCAAAAAAAAACAAAAACAAAAACATTCCCCTAGACCAAAAATGAAGCCATCAAATTAGTCACACGAGAACAGAGGGGAAAACTAATTTAAAAAAAGTTTCAAAACCTGATTAAAAGGCACAGCTAGCATCTGTTCAACTGCAATACATTTCCCCAAGAGGGTGCCTCCAGCACATTTACATGCTAACCACCAAAAAAAGTGTCATTCCTCCATGTTTACAATCAAACACTTTTCAAACAAACAACTCTGCAGAATATTTAAGTGTCACATCAATGCCACTGGCCTTGCATGGTCTGAAATATATTGTATTTCTCAATACCTCACAGCTAGCCAAATATGTCATTTAAATCATGCAAGGATACATTTTTTCATTTTAAAATATGAAGCTTGCTGACATACAGGAGCATACATTTTAGGTCTGTCTCACATAAATATACAATATATGTATGTATGTTATGATCAGTTATATTCATCAGTAAAGTTGTATCAGCAAAATTCTCAGTTTTCAGTCAAATTCAAAGGTTTGCCTTGTTGAGAAAATCAATCTTTTTGTGTTTTAGCCTGTAATTAATTCTGGAAAAGGAGGAAGGTAATTAACTAAACTATCATGTACAATTTTCTCTTGTGAAAACAAAGTGGTGTGTGTTCTTCCGCATGTCAAACCCCAGAGAGGAAGACAGACGGCGGTGGGAGGGGGAGGGGGGGTGGTGGTGTCTGTGATGGTTTTTGGCGCATGCACATGCACACACACACAAACACACACATGCACACGCGCACACACAACCCAAATCTGAATCTCTGTCCATGTCTCCTCCTCAGCCTGTTCGGTCTCACTCATTCAGAACCATAGCAGCGTCACATTATCGCGGAACGCTAGCAGAACATGAGCACAGAGCGTTCCCGCTGACAGGGGCATGTGGTCTGAGGAAAAACAAACGTGTCTCACCGCGCATGTTTTTCTACCGGCTGTACAGTTCTGACGCACAACTTTTTGCCCCACTTGAATCTAGCGGCCTTCGCCTCCACCATTTTGATTTTTCTGTGATGTGTGCCCTTCAGTAGATCAAAGCGGCAGGTGAATTGCTTATCAGTGCTGTGGAGGTGGGGAGTGTTGACAGCCAGAAATTATTCGGAAAATACAGCACAAAACAGAAAACTTTTTCTCACCTCGTATGAGGAGAATGCAGACGTGACACTCGAGTTTAGTTCAGTCAGGTCAGGGAATGGATCGTAATTCAATTCATGAATTTAAAAATGCATTTTTCAGTTAATTCACTGAATTCTATCTAGCTTATTTCTTGGCCTAACTGAACTGAAATTGGCCCCAACCATGGGCGATATATCTTGAAGGTTGAGAGAAGTCACTGATATAGGCTATCTCTCGGTCACCGTGCGAAACACCAGTTAAGACAGTTCCCCGGAACACAGCCGGCAGACTTACTAGAGGAGCCACAATCATTCTTGCTGAAATGGCTCCAGGAAGGTTTGTGTGAGCAGAAAGCAGATTGCTCAAGGCTGTTGCATTATAACACCCTCGCCATCACATCCTGTTTCATTACATTACATTTCGGCTTTAAGCAAACTACACTATTTACATACAATGCATTTATACAGCTGAATACTGACGGAATCGACTAAGATTCGCTGGTTGCTCAAGTGTACAACAACATTGTATACACAACTACAGCTAAGAGTGTACTACACAGCCAACTCCTGTTTAAACTCTGCCTTGCCGCGTAGAGTGAATCTAACACCTCAGATTCCAACATTAACAAGCATTGCTGATCAACATTTAACGGTATCAGCAGCAGAGCGGATGCATTCTTTCGAATGACACACTCCAGCACATTAATACATTCAGCGCTCTGCCTTCTCGGACTCTCTCAGAACATGCTACAAAGTCAGCTCAGAGTGATCAGCAGGACACCATGTTCCCCAGACACGAGGCTAAAGACGGCGTAGAAGACACACTGAGCAGATAATCTGCAGATAACAGTTTTCAGAAACTTTCCATCAGCCAAGTAACTTTCCCTGATGACCATGACCGCAGGGATGACCGCTCACTGATCACAGACGGACCGTTTACTGGCTCCTGACCCACCACTGGCTGGCTGCCGGTTGAAAAAAGGCCCACCGTGGGCACTTTTGATCACTACCTTGGTCTCCTGCTGTTGTGCCTGGTGGAAGAAGGAACTTTTGGCGGTGAAAAAGGCGAAGTCGTCGCTCTCCTCGTCCTGGCTGCAGTATCCGCTGCTCATGCTGATACTTCCCTTCATGGAGGCCTGGTCTTCGGTCTTCGGTTTGGGGGGGAGGGGTGGGGGGTCAGGGTGTGGGTGAAGTAGCAGCACTATTCCTCTCAGGAGTCAGTAGTTCTCATGGCGCAGGTGTCAGGACGTCCCAGAGAAAAAGGATGGGGCGCGGCAGGTTCCGTCTCTCTCCGCTTTGCGATACGTAGCCTTCACACACACACATTAGCCACACCAGGCAGGTGTATGAGTTCCGCTGCAGTCCAACCTTCCTCCTATGAGAGCAGCGCTTCCGCTATTGCACCTGCGTCTGACACTTTCAACGGGACTTCCGGTTGCTCTCTCTATGTCTTCTCTTTCCCCTCTTTTTCTCTCTCTCTCTCTCTTTCTCTCTCTCTGTCTTTCCCTGTTTTGC
Source organism: Anguilla anguilla (assembly GCF_013347855.1). Taxonomy (NCBI): domain Eukaryota; kingdom Metazoa; phylum Chordata; class Actinopteri; order Anguilliformes; family Anguillidae; genus Anguilla; species Anguilla anguilla. The sequence continues at coordinate 13,542,713 of NC_049211.1, read as the reverse complement.
ACTCAGTCTCAGCTACAGCCTGACTCTTCCTCCTTCTTTCACGGCTGCAGAGTGAAGCATACCGGTGCCCGCGCTCTCGCCTGTTCCGTCTCTGTGGTGTGTCTGCTTCTGAGTTCACAGCGAGCGTGAGCACAGGCCCCTCCCCCTTTTATCTCTTTCCTGCATGTAACTGCTCTCAGCCCCAGCCAAAGCCACTTCCTCTATGAAAGAGGGAGTGAGAATGCACATCTACGAGAGAGAGAGAAGATCTCTTCGCACACAATCTGCATGTCCTTTCACAGTTACCACTGTGCATAAGACCATGTAGAATCATGTAAATAAATTAATGTAAAACCATTTTTAAATAACTGCATTCAGGTGAGCTACTGCCCCCATCTGATTTATAAAAACTATTTTAATTTTAATAGGCTCAATCTACAGTTTTGCTTTATAGAAGCCTCTGTCAAGGCACCTTGTAATTACTGGCCAAAATAATAAATAAAGAAAGGGGGAAACTACTAAAGTGTCTAGTTGTTCCAGTTGTTCCAATTGCATGAAGGTGTTCTGCAAGATCACGATAAACATCACTAAGCACTGGCCTATTGTGAGCCATCATGTGCAAGTGCAGTGATATTATCACACACCAGAGGGCACTCATAAATCAGAGCGATATACACTACGCACATTTAAGCATTTAGCATTCTTACCCAGAGCAAATTATTCAGCCTACATTTGTCAAATGAGTCCATGTGTACAATACAGGCAAAAAGTGAAACTGGGCATCAAGATGTGCAGTGTAAACGTAGCCTTAGTTTGTCAATTTAAAATGTGGAGTGCATAAATTATGCAAATAAATGCAATCAACACACTTTGCCACACTGTGATTTGAATAGCTAGCGAACCCTACCAAAGTCAGCCGTGACAATGTGACGCATGACACGAACTGAGCACAGATCAGACAGCCAATCAAAGCTGCCTTTTAGAGAATGTTTACTGACTCGTCAGGCAGCCAATCAGCTCAATTTAAGGCAGGCAAGCCAAGGAACCACAGCTGTTCCTTTGAGAAATACTCCCTCCTGCTATAAGGTTCATTTGCACAGTGAACAGAGTATTAAGTTTGTCAGCAATTAGCTAGTTTCTATTAATCCTGCATTTCCGTGTCTCTGTATCGCTTGCACGTGCGCGCGCACACACTCCGACACACACAGACATACACGCAGTGATGATATTTTGATTTCTGATCCGGCGCCTTCCCTTAATAACTTCCTGCCTGACACACAATGCATCTAACTCTGCAGACAGTCCCTTTAAACAAATACTCTCTGCATTGAGGTATATTCTTAAGCTTTGTGAGAATCCCACGTGCTCTGCAGCGCCCCCTATCCCCTGGCACCTGCATGTCCTTTGATGCATTTCTGCAGTAGCACAATTTCTCATGTTTCCAGATGCTGTGCAATAAATAACTTCTCTGTGACCTTTGAGGAAGACTGTGTCGCTTACCTGGTCATTGACAGAGCATCTCCCTGGGGGCGGGGCATCCTCTGTCTGTCCATCATTCCAGTTTATATCCTTCTGGACGAGTCCAGGGCATTCCAGAAGACATGGGTAGCTGCTGTCTGGAGGAAATGTGACACAACAGAATGCAACCAGTCAGGAGCTGGGAACAGCACACAGAGCACCAATCAGGAATTAGGGACAGTGCACAACAAAACACAACTTGGAAAATACACGCAAAGTACCACACAGGAGACAAAAGCAGGAAGAAAGGACGACTTCACAAATGTAATTTATGTGGATACACAATGTATCAGGGCACATATGTGATTATGGTCAGGTTGTAGGCATGCAAGAACAAGTAAATAGTATGTGACAAAAAAAGGTTCAGACAGCATCACCCTTTTAAAATATTTATCAAACCATAAGGACAGTAATGTGTTTCGGAGGAAGATTTTTTTCATCAGAGCTCTGACAAAGGAGTCTATTTCAGAAATGCATCAGCCTTCTTCTGGTTCAATAACTATTTTAGAAGAATGTTTTTGTCCGAACCATTTTTTATTTGTTTATTTTTCCCCAGATAAGCACCCCTTTTTTGAAAGCCAAAATATTTTTTTTTCTGTGATGAGCACTGGCACTATTGATCCAATATAAGTAAATTCCCTTGTAGAATTGCAGGGAAAGAAAAAACAGCACTTTGCTGCACCTGTCTCCATCTAGTGGTGCAATTGACACAGTTTACTACTCCCCACAATGCACTGCTAATAAGGAAACTGAGGACAGATACTGACAGACAGTGGTTGAAACACAGATACAGTCTTACCTAGGAATTGAACCTGCGATCTCTGAATTACAAGCCAAAAGCAGCATTCAATTCTGGTCAATAATTATATACACATTCCTTATGCATTTATTTTAAGTCTGAAGTTTGGGTTCTGTATTCAAAATAGCTTTTGAAATATAGGGATTAAATTTAGATCCAAAATGGCTGTACAGATTCTGGACACGTATAAAAAAAGTTACATTTACTAGTTGGCTCGGGTAATTATTCATGCTACACAAATCCACACATGAATAAGAATGATAAAGATTCAACAAAGCAGCAGTCATCATGACTGGGGAGCAGGTCATCCCTGTTCCATGCTCCGCGGAATTTCAGGGGTCTCCCATCCCACAAGCCTTTAGGGGGTTTCCATGGCGATCGGGGCTCGAGTACATTGTTGTAATGACTTCTTCATTCTTTCGTGCCCACGTCACAGACAGGGACAAACGCTCCAGTCTCTATTGTCTCCCTCCCGCGGCATTTCTCTGAATCCCAGCGCTCAGAGCCTCGGCTGCATGTCCCCGGTACAAACAGCAGTCCTGTTCCCTTAAAGCGGTGATCCTCAGGCCTGTCCCACAGAGCCAGTCTGCTGGTTTTGGTTTTTGCCTTAAGATCAGCAACTGATTCAGACCCAAGAGTTAGCCGTGTGATCAGCTGCTGTAACTGATCAAGTACTGCGCAACAACAAACAGTAGCAGACCCTGCGGCTTTCCAGGACCAGGACTGGGGACCGCTGCTTTAGAGGACGCATGCCGTTCTGTGTTTCATACAACATCTTTTCAGACGGCTGGGCAATAACACACACAGCGACTCCTGACAAAGGGGAGTCTCTCCTACCAGAACAGGTGAGGAGTGAGAATCTCCTACCCAAGCAGGAGAGGGGGTGTGCGTCTCCTATCTGAGCAGGTGAGAGGGTGAGGGGGTGTGCGTCTCCTATCTGAGCAGGTGAGAGGGTGAGGGGGTGTGCGTCTCCTATCTGAGCAGGTGAGAGGGTGAGGGGGTGTGCATCTCCTACCTGAGCAGGTGAGAGGGTGAGGGGGTGTGTGTCTCCTATCTGAGCAGGTGAGAGGGTGAGGGGGTGTGTATCTCCTACCTGAGCAGGTGAGAGGGTGAGGGGGTGTGCGTCTCCTATCTGAGCAGGTGAGAGGGTGAGGGGGTGTGCATCTCCTACCTGAGCAGGTGAGAGGGTGAGGGGGTGTGCATCTCCTACCTGAGAGAGTGAGGGGATGAGAAGGTGTGTATCTCCTACCTGAGCAAGTGAGAGGGTGAGGGGGAGTGCATCTCCTACCTGAGAGAGTGAGGGGATGAGAAGGTGTGTATCTCCTACCTGAGCAGGTGAGAGGGTGAGGGGGTGTGCATCTCCTACCTGAGAGAGTGAGGGGATGAGAAGGTGTGTATCTCCTACCTGAGCAGGTGAGAGGGTGAGGGGGAGTGCATCTCCTACCTGAGAGAGTGAGGGGATGAGAAGGTGTGTATCTCCTACCTGAGCAGGTGAGAGGGTGAGGGGGTGTGCGTCTCCTATCTGAGCAGGTGAGAGGGTGAGGGGGTGTGCATCTCCTATCTGAGGAGGTGAGAGGGTGAGGGGGTGTGTGTCTCCTATCTCAGGAGGTGAGAGGGTGAGGGTGTGTGCATCTCCTATCTGAGGAGGTGAGAGGGTGAGGGGGTGTGCATCTCCTACCTGAGCAGGTGAGGGGGTGTGCGTCTCCTATCTGAGCAGGTGAGAGGGTGAGGGGGTGTGTATCTCCTACCTGAGCAGGTGAGAGGGTGAGGGGGTGTGCGTCTCCTATCTGAGCAGGTGAGAGGGTGAGGGGGAGTGCATCTCCTACCTGAGAGAGTGAGGGAGTAGGACTTGCTGGGCGTGTCAATCAGCTTCAGGTTATCCGACCAGGACCTGGATTTGGGCAGGCGGCGGAAGAGGCGTCCGATCCGTTTGGAGACGGTCCTGAAGCAGTCCATGGGCCGCCCTGGCATGATGCCGGCCGCTATCTGGCTACGGTAACCGGTGCCATGCTGACCAAGCAGCTCCACACTGCCCCTGCCCACCAATGACATGCTGGCGCGGATACGAGTAGCATCCTCACACCATCGTCCCAGCTCTGACACCCTCTCGCCCACACGCTACACAAACACCAAACAACACACGCCACACACACCACACACATGCACCGCACACACTACCTTCCGTACTGGAACCTACCGAACCATGTTCACTCCTTCCCGCTCTTCTCTTCTCAATCCTGTCCTGACACTTCTCTATTTTTGCTGCTCAGCCTCCCTCTTTTTCCTTGCCGTTTCTACACCTCCTCTCCCTGCCTGAGTGTGCGTCACCCTCTCTTCTGCCTGCAGATTCTCCCGCTCTCACACAGAGCTCCAGCAGCACCACATCACAGCGCAGACGATTACAAATCAGGTCACAAATTCAATGCAAGAAATAATACCAGCAACACATACAGCAGACAGTGGGCATGCTAGTCTACGTCAAGTATCTCTCTCTACGCTCATCTGCCCCTCCCCTCTCTCTCCCTCCCTCTCTCTCTCTCTCCGTCTGCATTCTGTACCCTGGTTTTCCCACAGAACACGGTGTTCAGAGGCAACACAGCACCCACATGCACTCCACATGGCATACTTTCACGCACTTCTTAAAGGCACAAGCGCACAAACCCAAACACCACACAACACACCTGCTTAACAGAAAGCACAACTGAGCAGGCTTCACACTAAAACACACACACACCCTCGCACACTAACACACACACACACATGCAATGTCCTACACTAGCAGTAGACTGTTGGGTCAGTGGATCCTACTGGATCACAAGGCACCGCTGTGTAGGGAAAACTCCACAGGAGTAGATGTTTCAGATACAAACCACTGTGAGCTTCTGTATTCCCTCATGAATATTCATCATGAGCCAACCAATCAGAGCACTTCAAACTTGACAGCAATGGTGGAATAACAACTTTCAATGTTAAGAATAATATGTTGAACCTGTGGAATAAAGTGCATTCTGTCGGAACCCATTCCAATGCCACACCCAAATCAACACCAAACCAGAGGACATCTATGGCAAGCAATGTTTATTTAAAAAAAAGGTTCATTACAAGAACTATGCATAATTACATCAGGTCTATTCCAGAGCATCTTACTATTGCTAATACTGTACAGTAGAGTACCAAAAGAACGCTATACCTCTGTAATGTGCAGCATCATATATACAACGTACACTTGGACACAGGTTTATTATTCACATAAACTGACATTCGAGTGGAAAACCTTAAATGCACGGCAATACAGTCTGTCTGTCTGTAACAGCAATCACCATCATGATAAAAGAAATATCAGCTTTTATATTCAAAGTGGAGAATTACATTCCTGGTGAAGGCACAGTTTTTTTTATAATAAACTGAAAAGGTGCCCTAAAGAATACAGTATATTTTTACCTGTATTTAAATCTCACACATTTCTCACCTCATCCACGTGTGTCCAGGCAGCAAGAAACATGCACATTCACCGAATAAAAATGTTAATTCACTACTTTAAATATTCAAACTGTTTGGGCTGTCTTGACTTTGTGCATTTCCCTTCTTAAATTCCACCTGCAGCCACCGTCTGTTAACGAACGAAGTCGATCCTGCTGACAGCGCACGGTGTCCGCGCGACTCCTGACATCTGACTGCACGAGAAACACCGAGCAAAAACCAGTGAGCATCACCCAGGAATACCTGCCGCTTACCGCACGTTCACATTTCCCCTCAATGCTACGCTGCGATTTCCAGTTATACAGAGGTAGAAAACACCTTCCACCCAGATTCACTCACACTCTCAACCCCATCACCAGAAGATGCAATATAAATCCCCACCAGCAGGGGTCAGCTAAGGACCAGATAATGTTTCAGGGATGACCGTTTGATGTGCATCAAAGCAGTGACAACATTCAGCACGACTAACCAAACCATTTGGTTTTTTCACCTCGAGAAAAGCTTTCACTGACTGAATATGGATGACTGACAGGCAACATTTAAAAACCTGGATAACAAGGTTCCGTTTCGTTTTCTTTGCCCTCGAGCAATCGATGCAGCGGTGGACCACATCCAAAACATAAATACAGTACATTAACAATCTGAGTAATACCGATATTTACACAATACCGACGCCTTAATGAGAGTAAATTCTCCCAAAGCGTGGATAACGTGGACTCCGATCACGATCATGTCTGCAGAGTAGCTTCAGTTCAACCGGACATTCCTGACCATGCACTTTGGCCACTGTATGTGATTAATGAACATAACCATTTCATTTCACTATTATATTATTATACAGGTCCCAGAGACGGGTCTGAGCTACGAGCCACTGTGGGTGAACAGGTCCACAGTTTCCTTTACAGCAGCTCAATACCTCAGACCTGAATTAGAGTGAATAAAGATCTTTCCCTTAAAGAGCACGTAGGACTATTCCCTGAACAACTGTCAGTGGCTGACCTTACAGTTTCTCTGTGATTGCATACAGTCTCTTAATGGAAACTGAAATTCTTTAAAATTTACCTGTAGAAAAAAGCTGTAAGGATCTGAAAATGAACCCCAAGAAAAAGTATGCGGATGGACTCTCCAATGCACACTCGGGAATTCGCTAGCCCTTAAGACAGGTGTATGAATCGTTATCGTCTGTTTATTGCTTAACTGTGCTCTGCTCTGCTGCTTATGCAGGCAGACCTGCGGGTTAATTATTATCCAAGCGCTCAGCTGGATACCCAATGTAGCGATTATGTCCCTCAGCGGCTGTGCCTCACTCGGGATTCAAGCGTGCAGCTCCCTGGTTACAAGGGAAACTGCTGACCATTATGCCGCACTGCTGCCTTAGGATCAACAAAGGGCAGCACACAATCCCGGCAGATAACCTTATCTCTCTGTGAGGGGTACCGATGAGAATATGCTGCCATGGGGGGGGGGGGGGGTGGTGACGGTCACTATAGCAACGGCCGGCCAACGTTCCCGCCATAAATCACACATTTCTGCTTTTCCACACCAAAGAAAGGGAAAGCAGTAAAATGTGATAAAAGGAGGCGTTTTGCTTGTAGATTCACAGACAGGGTGGGCTTCAAGTCAGGGAGGGGCGAGTCGCTGTGGTCTCAGACTTCACACACCTCCCTCAGGCCAGCACCATTCTTCTTTAACGTCTAACACAGAGCACCAAGGACTGGTCATATAACGGTAAAACCGCTCTCATCAAGTATGGGGCTCCAGTTCATTTTTAAGTGCCGGTTAACATTGTTAGAAAACATTTAAAACACGTGACTACTTAATTATGACTTCAACATAAACAGACTATAACCAGAAGATGAACAGGTAAGATTTTCATTTGGTGTTTGGCATATCACTTTTGTCAGGAAGTGACCAGAAAAATGCCAAAGCTCCAAATCAACTCAAAATTACAGACCTGAGCATACAGGAAATTCATTTTCAAAACCACCATTTCAAAGTAGAAATTGCCGTTTGCTAACCACCTTAAAAAACCCATAATTACTTTGAAGAACATAATGCTTGTATTATTGTTCGTAGCAATGATGAACTAGTATTAATAGTATATTTAACAGTTATAGGTAATGGATGAAAAATGAACAGGCAGAAATGGGTGTACTTGCACATTTCTTTCAACAGTAAATAAAACCACATAAACTGTATGTCTGCCTTGGTCTACATGGGTAATGTCCCAATTCATATGTTCCATGTGGATCTGAAGTTCAAGGATCAAGATACAATCCTAAAATGCAAATTTCTCTTTTGTTCTTCTGGAGTCAGACTGGTTTTGATTAAACCCAGGAGCAAAGAATAAGCATTAAAAGCAGGTCAGACCTAAGGTTTGAGGTTTCTCCAGATTAAACATGCACTTATGAGAATTAGTGCTTTTCAACTTCTATCATAACATGCAGTAGTATAGACAAAAGCACACACGTAGACACACTGAGACTGTGTTTTTGTCGTTTTCTGGATCAAATAAGGTAAGACTATCACTATTTTTGAGAACCTGAAGTCAAAAAAAAAAAAAAACTTAATTCAAGAAGGAAGGCATAAAGAAGTAACTGCTATTGTGCTTCTATCTTTATATCTATAATGTAGCCTTAAGACTTAATTTCTCAGCAGGTTTTCCAGTTCACATTATTATTTTTTTTTTTACCTGAATACAGAAACATATTGGCTGTTGATGGCGTATCTGACAGAGACAAACACAGGAGGACTCTGACAGAAACAGTACTTGAGGCATGCTCCCGATGTCTTGCTCGTACAGGGCTTATGATTCCACCACACGGTTGATCTGAGAGAGAGAGGCCTGCTGAACAGAAGCCAGCGCTCCCCGCGGCCGTGACGCCGGCTGGCTTTCATCCCCCCCCGAACAGCGCAGAGGAAACGGCCCGTTTCACTTCCCCTTCCTGTGAGAGGGGCGGACTGCACGCATCACACCTGCGCCGAAGCCAGACTGACCGCACCTGAGCCCAGCTCGGCGTGATCCGCCCCCTGTTCGATGGGGGGGGGGGGGGGGCAGAGAAGCTACATGTGTACTCCTGTCACCGCCTTGCTTCTGTAGCTGTAGACATGGGGGGACTGTATGATTTAGTCATTGAGGCTTCAAATTTGGCACTTCTGAAACATGAGTCCACAGATAAGAGCATAAATTCCCTTTTGAGTGACATCCCCCCCCCTCCTCCCCTCTCCCCCCCCCTCCCCCCACACCCTTTCCCTCCCTAAGTCCTCCCTGTCCCTGATGTCTGGTTTCAGGTCTATTCACACACGCCCAGCCTCTTTAGAAGCAGGTCCATTCTGTCTCCCCCTCACAAGCCCCAGCCGTTTCCACGGCGACATTCACAGGATCCTTACAGCGTTGCCCCGGAGACTGGAGTCGCAAGCGTTCATTTCCCAGTGTTCCGAGGAAGCGCCATTCCAGGAAGTATGGCCTGGTCTCGTCTCAGTGACATCTTGACAAGGCTGAGACTGTGTGTGTGCGTGTGTTTAATCACGAACACACTCACAAGCTCTTCACATCGATGGGAGTAAGAGATCAAGGACTTGTGTATCTGCCCGACTGCGCTTCTGCACAGTCCGCAGTCTGCTTTCAGATCCCTTTCAAAATAAAGAGGAAAACCAAAAAATAAGTGGAGGAGTTGTGGATGGTCACTGAAGGAGAGGGGACGGACAGGACTTGTCCGTGGGAGGGGTTGGGGGTGGGGGAGGTGGAGGAGGCGGAGGTGTAGGCGGGGTGGGGGTGGTGGGGGACCCCATACTGGGGCTGCCGGCTGAATGAGCCTTGGGAAAGAGCACGGGTTTGGGGCGGGTGGCAGGGGGGCGGGGCTCCCGATGTGAGGAGGTGGGGGAGGGGCAGGGGGCGGGGCCGTGGGTGGAGCTCTTCCCGGGGCGGAAGGTGCTGGTCACGTCGCTGACGGAGCTGGAGCTCCGCTGAAGGGCATGCTGGGAGGGGCCGCCCTCCTTCAGCAGGCGGGAGTGCAGGGGGCTGGCGGGCTCGGACGTGGGCCCCCGGGGGCCCGGACCCCCCTTCAGCTGCTCCAGGGTGTCCAGCACCACGTCCGGGGCGTGCTTGGCACTGCTCTGCCTCTCCAGCTCGCGAAGTTCGTTCAGAGCGGAGGTCATCGCCGCCTCGATGTCCTGCAGCCAATAAAAAGGCACTCAGAAAGGTCACAGGTCAGCCATGCCACTGCATGCAGCCATTACACATATAATTATGGCCTAACTAGACAGTCAGCCAAATCTTACTTTGGTAAACAGAAGCTTCCGGCACTATATTAGCTTATGAGAAGAATGCATTTACTTTAATGGAAGGGAGACAGTGATTCAGTGTTAAGAACACTGAGTGACCAGGGGTCGCCCAGAGGTCAGTCACAACTCTGTACACAACACACTCTGAAAGGTCAGAGGTCACCCATACATCTGTGCCCTTATGGTAGGTTTCATCAAGCAACCTTCTCTATTGGTTTGTTTGCAATGTTGCAAGTTCAGTTATCACCTAAATTTATATCTTGAAGCTTAAATTCCTGAAAGTAAACACTAACACTTGTAAAATGTTGGATTAGTTTTTACTCAATCCCTGCAGTACATAATGAGCAAGTAACAGAGTTGTTGATGGACAGGTAAAAAGCTCAGAATACCCAATGAAGGTGCGCCCTGCTACCACATACCTGGGAGCTGGGCTCCGTCTCCGTGGCGACTTCGGGCTCCTGCGGCCGGTGGTTGCTGAAGCTCTTGGAGCGCGCGGCGGGGGCCGCCTTGCGGAACTGCGGGCTCTCCACTTTGGTCTTGACGGACGTGTGGCGGGTGAGAGAGGTGAAGACGCTGTGGGCGCTGACGGGCCTCTTGTCGGTCACCTCTTTGGGGACCCCGCCCACCGGCATTGAGGTGGTCCTCAGGCCCGTGCTGGCCCCCGGGGACACTTCGGACGAGCCCTCGCTCTGGCGGTACGTCCGGCGAATGCTCCCGCACTCCGGCCACTTCCTCATTCTGAGGGGGGAGTGGATTGGAGCGGAGGATTAGGAATTTCATTAATAGCAGCTAACAACAGTCTTACTTCTTAAGGTTAGCCAGGTAGATAGTGTTACTAACACTAATAACTGACATTAAGGTTAGCCAGGTAGATGTTAATAACAATAACAGTCTTACTTGATAAGGTTAGCCAGATAGATATTGTTAGTAACACTAATAACTGACATTAAGGTTAGCCAGGTAGGTATTAATAACACTAATAATAGTCTTACTTGTTAAGGTTGGCCAAGTAGATATCGGCTACATGACCACCAGTAGGGGAGCTCACGCTCCCCCTAGTGGACACTTTCTCCTCAAGGTGTGAGGAGTCACACGCTCCATCGACATCAGTCCTGGGGCTCCGCCTCCCAGCCATACCCTCTTCTCTGAATCACAGTCAATCAGGGTCAGTGTGAGGCAGAGTGTAAGTACAACGACTACTCTTACTCCATTGAACAGCTGTGCCTGCACCTCAAAAGACTATGACCTCAGGGCATCTTTGTGACATCATGACTAGGACAGCATCACCCCTACACAAATTCTAGACAGAATATGTACACTGTATTTGCACAATACCTGATAGGAGCCGACAGTTTTAAAATCAAGTATTTATTGCGTACATGAGCAGAAGGCTCGTATTTGCTATGTAACTTACCAAAAGTAAGATCATTTTAGAAATAATTAACTGAGTGACTGGACTAATTAAAGCAACTAGCAGGGGTTAAAGCAAGAGCCAGGAGCAGTCTTAGTCTACACAGTTTAGGGAACATGTCTCTGTAAAATGGCTGCTGCTGAATGTCCCACAGATGGAGGCTACACCCTGGTGCAGGAGGGAAGCCCCGAAGCCCCTGACGCCCCCACTGTAAAGCACTTTGAAGTACTGGGATTTGTTCAATCAAAATATCAAAATGGCAGATTCATGCACACACAAAGCTGGGGGTGGGGGGGGGAACTTACGTGTCCTGGACCTTGACGTACTGGTGCGGGACCAGACCGTCCACACCGTTGTGACGCCCCTCCCACCAGTCGTCCGAGGCCCGGTGGAAGAGGAGCAGCGGCGCCCCCTTCTGGAAGGACAGCTCCCGGTTGCTGCGCCCCGAGTAGTCAAAGCGGGCCACCGCCTCGACGGGGTCCGAGTCCGAGAGCAGCAGGCGACCTGGATCAGCCGGGGACACGGGGGCGGGCGTCAGGGCTACGGCAGGACAGGCCCGGACTTTAAGGGGTTAAAGGCTCAACTGCAGATCCTCCCTTTGCCTGTACTGGACCTGGGTCTATTACAGTAGTTTATACCCTACACACGATAGTGGCTAAGAAGCTGTGCCTCTCCCTCAGGGGTTAATCACACTGATAATAAATCACTGATTTAGGGAGCAGCATCTGCAGTGTGTGAATACTACTTCCTTTTTTCAAAAGCAGGTGCTGGCCTTGCCAGTGTGCTACAGACTAAAGTATGTAACCCAGTGGTACAGCACATATCCAGCTGTACAAACAGATAAGTGTAAAGTCTGTGCAAGTCATACTGGATATAGGTATCTGAAGAACACATTCATAATGGTAATAAATAATAATCTAATAATCATGAGGACCCCCCCACCCCTTGCACTCACCTTCACTGCTGGTGTGAAGCTCTCTGACAGTTTCAGGAGTCGGTTCGTCCACAAGGGGGAGCTCACTGTGCAAACGAGAGGCAGAAGACAGGTTAGAGGCAGAGCTGCAGTAACAGCCACACACTTCTGTACTTCTACCCTGGACTGAGGGCGAATATCTGTGGTGCATGGATTTCAGGCTCACAATACAACTGACCCAAAGGGCTGGACTGCGGCTGAATTCTGTAAACAAATCTGCATAAATAGAAATGTATCAACACAGAATTTCCAGGGCAACGGGATACCGCAATGGGCACAGCTAGACTATCCAATCAGGGAAGGTTTGCTAAGAGACACAACAATCTTCAAAAAACTGACCATACTTCCTGTTCTACTCAGAACTGTGTGCGAATTGAGCCTGCCATTTAATCACCTCGATCAAAACTTGAAAGGCTTTCATTTAACAAAAAAGAAAGAGGAACAATCCAGTTTTTCTGAGCAGAAGAACACTTCATAAAGTAAAAGATTATGGTTACTAATTATCTTGCCTGAAGATGAGGGAACAGAGATGCCTTTTGGGGCCTAATTTACAGAGAGATACGCAGAGCTTCCTGTGTTACTTGGTGGAGGAACACCAGCAGCTATGGAATATTCCAAAATGGAATTATGTAAAAAAATAACAGCCTTTGCGTTGGGCCCAATCAGCCCTATTCTGACACAGGGGAGCCTTTGATCTGGAGGGGGGGTTCACTCCAGCCTTTAAAACACGCCCGGGGCTCCTCCATGACTTAACCTCCCCCCCTGCGGGGTTCAGACAGCTCTCCCTAAATCAGCACCGCCCCCCAGTGTAGCTGCACCGGAGGGGGGGGTGGGTGGGGTGGAGAGGAAAAACAGAAAAACAGAGGGAGAAAGGAAGACAGGGCGAGAGAGAGAAAGAGAAATAGACAGAAAGCAAAAGAGAGAGAAACAGAAAGAAAGAAAGAAAGAAAGAAAGAAAGAAAGAAAGAGAAGGATGGTGACTGGACACCCCTTCTATCTCTCTCCGTAGATGTGAAAAAATCTTGCCTGGCCGGGTTCAGAAAGGGGCTTAACAGGGTGCAGTCTGCTTTCATTCCACGGCTCCATTTTAACAACTCAACTGTTAACAATTTCCTGGAGCACCTGCAACAACTGACAAACCCCCGGAGGCTCAGGCGACGGATCTGTAAGTGGCGTTATTGGACTCCCGTTATTCACAGATGTGCGCGTGTGCCCGGTTCATCTGCAGCATTACAGTACATCATAGCTGCTCTCTGAAGAAAGGAAATTAAGGAACCATAATCTTATTAGCTAGCGATTACCCTTTAGCACACGCATCCAGCTGCAGCCCTCTGTACAAATTCTCGACAATTTGGCTAAATGGTAAATCCAGGGCATGTTTTTGGTTAGGCATGTTCTTCTAAAGACCTGCCTGTATGGGCTGCCCAATGAAAAACATTTACTTTTCTTTTTTACAGAGAGCCAATCACACGCAGTTTCAGTAATGAAAATACTGGGAGTCTCCAGGAAAGTTCTGGAAATACCTCGCAGACACCGAGTCAGCAGGAGCGGAAAAAAAAGGTTTAACAGACGGCCCTCTGTGCGTCTCACCCACCCGTAGTCCTCGGGGTCGTACAGGGGCCCCTGCAGGTCGCGGGGCCCGGGGAAGATGTGGTGGTGGTGGATGATGATGGTCTTGATGAGCTCGTTGACGTGGGCCTGGCAGGAGACCTGGTCCTGGCCCTCGGGGACCGACATGAGGGTGGGGCCGAAGCAGATGGCCAGGTTATAGGGGTCCATCATGTTCTCCTCACTGTACTGGGACAGGCTGCGGACAAAGCAAGCATACACACACACACATCAAAACATGCACGTGCGCACATAAGCACACACAATTACCTCATACACACATGTGAGGCTCTGTGTGCACACACACAAACATGTGACAATTAGCAATCTGCACGCATTGTTTTGTGCCTTTCAATGCACTGAAAGTCAACGTCAACAATGCACAACGCAGCCCAGCAAACACACACACATACCCAAACACACGCACCCATGCACGCACGCACTCACACACACACACACACTCACACACACACACACACACACACACACACACACACACGCACACAAGTCAGAGGAGTCTGTTACTCTGTTAACATAAGGCAGTCTTGCTCAGAAACACTCAGTAAACAGAAGCAGTCCTGCACTCAGAAACCCCCCCTCAGCCCCCCCAGGTCAAATTAAACACACATGCCACAAATGGACTTGGATCCTGCAGCAAAGCCGTTCGCTGCCCCAGCCTCCAGGCTGTAATTTAAGACCGTGCGTAAGTCTCTCTGAAATATCAGGACATCCGCAAACTTTCAGGGACCTAGAAACCTAAAAAAACAGGATGTGTGAGGCAGTGCTGAAATTACGCCAGCAGTGCCCTTCACACAACCCAGCCGACCAGCCTGATTCCAGCCCCCCTGCCTCCACCATCTGCCCCCCCCCCCAGCTCATCCAGAAAGCTGCAGCTGACCTGCAGCCTCCCAAAGCATTCTCACACCACCCCGCTTCACACCTCCCTCCACCGGGTATCTGCTGCGGCTCGCACCGCATTCAAAATCCTGCTCTGGCCTACCTTCACAAGATCATCAAGCCTTACAGACCAGCTAAACCCCACTGTGGCTCCTCCCCCTCCTAGTGCCAGCATTTTCAGGTGATGCTGCCTTTATCTATGCTTAAGGTGGGGAATTAAGTTTCACTGTTCAAAATTAAAGAGGCAACTCCAAATGTTTGAGATGGACCGATAAAAAAGGAAGCAATGTTTGGGACTGGTTAAGTGCAGAGTGAGGTACTGACTGGTAGCACGGCGCATGCTTTACTCACTGGTTGGATGGTGTGTGTGGGACTCACTGGGTCTACAAAGCATGCAGCAATCAATAGCTGTATGGTGAGTGTGGTACTCACTGGTTGAGGAAAGCGAACAGGTATCTCATGACGACCAGGGTGTTGCTGGGCAGTGGTAGCAGAACTTTGTGGATGTGGGCCGCTCGCTCTTGAAGGCTGTCCATAGCTAGAGCCGGTAGGAGAGAAAGGAGAGAACCATCAGTCTGGTGAACATACCGAGCTGTGGGAGAACAGCGCTACACAATCATTATGACTCATATTGACACAACAATCACCTCTGAGTGAGCTACACAGCTCACATTTACACAATCATATGCAAATAAGCTACAAGCCTCATATTTATACAATAATCATCTGTGAGTGAGCTACAAGCCTCGTATTTACACAACAATCACCTGTGAGTGAGCTATACAGCTCACATTTACACAATCATATGTGAATAAGCTATAAGCCTTGTATTTACACAATAACCATCCATGAGTAAACTGTATTCCTCACATTTACATACATTTTCACAACAATCCTAATAACTGTTATAATAATAAAGAGGAAGAAAGGAGGAAGAACAAGAGTAAGAAAAAGACAGTGTCAGAGGAGAGGCCTTGGTGTTTAAACATCTGTTCAATCATCTGCACAGAAACTCACAGACACAGGAAATGAGATCATGGAAGACTTCCTTCGGGAAGAGGGCATGGTCCAGACCCCGGAAGTAAAGTTTCAGGACGCCTGCAATGGAGTCCATCTCGTGGTCATTTGGGTCCCTGGACAGGGGGTCTTCACCTGCGGAGGGAACAGCCAGATAAGGGTTTCAGGAAAGTGAGCTGCATGTGGAGGAGTAGATTGCCAAAGTGACACTACACAGCAGAAATCTTCAACCAATACAAAAATATGTTGGAATCAGTCAGCTTCATTAATTCAAATTATTCAGGTTGGGTGACAGACCCTAAAAAAAGAGAAATGTTCATTTCAGGAGCACCCCATCCACTTGTGCATGAAAGGAATGGGAGAGAAAGCTAGCAGTCCCAAAAATAATTTCAGAGAAAAAGCTACTTTTAATTTACAAATGATCATAATACATCAAATACTCTTAATACGTCATGCTCTGAGGTCAGTCCTTCTGTCTAAGATGCTATTTCATAAAACACGAGAGCAACAACAGCCATCAGACACAGATCCCCCATGCAGTGCTTTGTGGTAGAAATTATCGACCACCACATGAAGACAATGTATTTTTGCCTGGCCTGACACAAAAACGAACTAACATGCTCACCCCTTTCGAAGGCATTTTTGATGTCGTTGACTTCCACCTGCGAGCCGGACACTCTGAAGATCCCCTCGTGCCGTAGACCTGAGGAAACACAACGGGCACGCGTGTAAAAACACAACGGACACGCGTGTAAAAACACAACGGACACGCGTGTAAAAACACAACGGACACGCGTGTAAAAACACAACGGACACGCGTGTAAAAGCACAACGGGCACGCGTGTAAAAACACAACGGACACGCGTGTAAAAGCACGCGGGAGCCTGAAGACCATATGGGACCGCTGACAGGCCTATTCTGCGCACACGGTACAAATTGTGTTTATGCACATACGCCACATGCACAGCAGCATGCTACACAGATTTATGAATAAATAAACACCACAGCCACAGCTTTTAGAGAGCGGGAAACACTTAGTAGTCACTGCAAGGTCAAAAGGTCAGCTGTGCATAATCGACTGGAGAGTGAAGGCAGGATGTTTTGGTCCAGGGCACTGCAGCCCTGGTTCTGGAGAGCCGCAGGGTCTGCTGGGTCTGTTTGCACCTTAAATTCAGCAGCAGTTCAGATCCAAAGATCCAGATGAGGTCAGTTAACATTAATCAAACGCCCTGACTGGTACATTAAGAACTGGGTGACAAAAAAACCACACTAGTCACAGTCTCCTGTTCAAAACCATGAATCCTGAATATTCCTATTCAGGTGTAGAGGGAGAATCTGACGACGAACAGAAGCAAACTAGACACTTGTATTTTAACGTTCCAATGACTATCCATCTGTAAAAACTGAGCAGACATTAAGAGGAAGAGGGAAAGCGGTCAGGAACAATGCAAGGCACCGAAGACAAATGAAGAGAGCATGTCAGTGTGGGTGAAACCACCACTGCAGAAGGGGCGGGGCTGAGGCAGGGGGCGGGTCCTCACCATGGCGATTGATGAAGCGGATGCAGCTCTCCACCACCAGAGGGATGGCCCGGCCACGATCCTGCACAGGCAACAGCAGCCAATGAAGAGCACGTCATGGGCTACGTTTCATATAATGCAATGCAATGCAATTTTATTTCCACAGTACGTTTTACAGAGACACTGTCACAATGGCACAAAGACATTTCTGGTAAACAGGAAATATGGAAACTGGTGAACCCCCAAAAATTTGAAAGCAAAGGTAACAAAACAAAAAAAAAGCTCCCCAGCAGCAGAAAAAACACTGAGTAGAAGCAGAAAATCTTTAATTACTTTAAAAACAGTAGGACTGGTCACAGGAGAGGAGAAAAAACAGGTAATTTAATCATCGCCAGTTTAAGGGACTGAATAAATATCCTGTTCCATCTCTGCTGGTTTATTTACTTAACCTTCACAGCACTCTGAAGGGGCCACTGGGTTAAAGAACCTGGGGGAAACTTGCATGCACATACAATATACACAGACACAGACACACACACACTATACACATACACACACACATTATACACACACTATAAATACATACACTATACACATACATGCACACGCACACACACACACACTCACACAGAAATTACCTGCTTCCGGGCAGCAGAGTTCCTCCTGGCACTGATTGGGAGGAAACAGAGAGTGAAATAAAGTCTTTCATCATGCTACGTTACTAGGCTGTCGCCATTTTATAAATCTAAGTAATTTAAACATGCTAAGGGCCTCCCTACAACACACTGCACATATACTGTACTAGTACAGATGATGCTCCACAAATATAACAGATTTTATTACACAACGATGAAAACCTTTCATCCATTATACAAAGATAACAAAACCCCTGCCATCTTAAGTTCTACTTACTAATATCTAAGATTGTAAATAATATACCCAAAAGGGTGTGTGTATGTGTGTGTGTGCATGCGCACGTGCAAGACGGTGTGTGCTCATGCACTCATGTGTGGGCATGTATTTGCATTTGCAAATAGTGTGTGTGTCTGCATATCCACATGTGTGTGAATGTTTATGTTGGAGTGAGCAAATATGAGGCAAACAAGAGTGTACTTGTGTGAAGACGTGTGTGTGTGTGTCATACTACAGCATTTCCACACCTACCTGGCAATGCAGCACTCTGTCTTCTGACCTAAAGAGTGGAGGGGAGAGAGAAAATGGGGATGAATAAAGAACAGGTGAGTGATGGAGAGGTGAAAGAACAGTTTTAGGGGTGAGAGTTTTAGATAGATCAGGGGTGTACTCCTTAATATTTGAGTATTTGAGGGGTGAGATAGTTTTAGATAGATATCCACATGTCGTAGTAGTTATTCATACGTAGTAGTAGTAGTAGTAGTAGTAGAAGGAGCCCCGCCCCCACCACCCCTCGGCCACGCCTCCTATCACATGACTCACCCTCTCCCAGGGATTTGTGGATGAGCTCGTGTTTGGCCTGCAGCTTGGTGATCAGGTTCCTCCCCTCCAGAAACTCTTTCATTTTCTGCCATGGAAACAGCACGCTCAGACTCACAGCCATAACACCACAGCACGCTGACTGTGGCAAAGCCACCAAAAGGGCTGCAGGCTTGAATCCTGTTCCAGTGCACGGAGGGGCCCCACGGTCTGGTGCCGAATCCGGACCGTGCCGTTACTGGCTGACTGGCTGGCAGCCCCACCCAGGCGATGCACGATTGGCTCTAACGCCACACAGGGAAGGGAAGGGAAGGGAAGGGAAGGGCTCAGGCAGCCATTATTAAGCATCTCATTGTGTACCAGCAACCCCTACAGGCCCATCAGGCACCCGTGGGTCAGCTTCGGAGGAGAACTACTCTGCACTCTGCACTCTGCACTCTGCACTCTGCACTCTGCACTCTGCACTCTGCACTCTGCACTCTGCACTCTGCACTCTGCACTCTGCACTCTGCACTCTGCACTCTGCACTCTGCACTCTGCACTCTGCACTCTGCACTCTCCCGAATCGATTGAGGAGGCCGCAGCAAGGCATGCTGATAAGACAATGTGGATTCTAAACTGGGGAGAAAAGTGGGGAAAAGCATAGAAAGATAAAAAAATAAATAATAATAAGATAACCTACTGCCTGTGGTCTCACTGTCCAAGCAAGAATCTAAACTGAAAATAATTCATTATAATCTAACCGTCCTTTGAAGGTTTTGGGAAGCACTGACTGAGAATGGGGATGCCTCACTACGCAAGTAGAAAAAGGCCAAAAACCTCTTTGAAAAAAGCATCAGGGCCAAAAGCCTGCACAGCAAGAGTAATAAGCATAGCAGCTTTGATCCATAATGCGCTTTAATACTCTAATGATGAGAATATTAAAAGCTAAAAAAAGCTGTGAAACGTGTGGAATTAGATCATGCCTAAAGGCCCTCTGCTTAAGCAGCCAGCCAGCGCCTCTGTTAACACCCTGAATACAAAAGGGGGAACTTGTCATTCATACGCATTATTGAGGTTTTCCTTTTATAGCTCATCATTTCAAGCTATGTTTTTCGCTAACTCTAACTGTAATTGGGCCCTTACTTTCCTCTGGGGAGAGATATGACATCACAAACATCACACATGGAGGACGGGTAGTCGGGGAGACTTTAGCTGCCCTATAGGAGGGCTTCCTTTAAGCCACTCCTCCTCTCTCTCCCGCTCCCCCCCTCCCCTCCCCAGGTGAACTATGACTCCCTCCCCTCTGGTACCGTGAAGTAGAACTGCTCGGTCTCCTGCTGGTTGGCCCTCCTCTTGGCCAGGCTGGGCTTGCTCATGAAGGACTCGGAGGCGATGGACTTGACGGAGTCCATGGAGCCCCCGTGGTGGAAGCACTCTGTCACGTCGTAGTCCTCCACGCTCACCATGTCCTGGATGGTCAGCAGCGTGGCCTCCATCGTCTTCTTCACCTGTCGCATGACCAAGCCCATCATTCAAAAAATGATGTCCAAAAAAACACTGTTTGTGTGTGTGAGTGTTGGTGTGTATGAGAGCAGAGGGTGCGTGTAAAAGTGCAAGAGGGCTACAGTACGTGTGAGAGCAGCGTGTGTTTAAGGTACGTGTGTAAGAGCCGAAGGTAGAAGGTGAGTGCATTGGAGTGAGACAAAGGGGTGTGTAAGAGACTTCACTGCCTATGAAGTGTGTTTGAGTGAGATAAAGGTATGTGTAAGTGTATGTAGACTGGTGGAGTGAGATAAAGGTGTGTGTAAGTGTATGTAGACTGGTGGAGTGAGAGAAAGGTGTGTGTTCCAGTGCATGTAGTGTGTTATAGAGTGAGAGAAAGGTGTGTGTTGGAGTGCGTTACAGAGTGAGAAAGTGCTCTGACCTCCTCGTTCTCGATGTTCAGGGTGGAAAGGCGAGTTTGTAGCTGCTGGCTCCTCTGGATCAGGTCTGCCTGCAAGGGAGGCTGAGAATATATCTGTGACACCTGGGAGAGAGGAAGGGAGGAGAAGAGGGGTAGAGAGAGAGAGAGAGAGAGAGAGAGAGAGAGAGAGAGCAGGCATGTGATTGACAAAGGAAGAAAAAGCTTAAAAATATAGAGAGCACAGTGCAGCAGGACAATCCCCCCACCCCCACACAACTCCACACTTTTCAGCAATCTACAAGCAGGGATTACAAACACCTGAATACCTGTAAAAGCTCAGGTGAAAAGCCTAATGGAGCTGCTGATTCGGATAACCCGACTTGTGATCCTATGTTCGACTCAACAACAGGGTTAACAGCAAATAACGTTGCTGTCCCCCCCCCCCCCCCCCCACAAAAAAAAACAAAAAACATTACATTATTAATGTGGGTCACAATTTCAGGTCAGAAAATCTGGGATTCCAGATTAATTGGGAAAAATTCCATCCCTGAGAGAGAAAGCGTGAGAAGAGTAAACACCCTTCTAAGCCTCGTGCCTCATACCAGGAAGTGGAGCCTGCAGACCCTCACTCAGGCGTTAATCACACTCAGGGAGCTAACAGGCCCATAAACGCCCTGCGCGCTTGGGGCCGGTGTGGTCAGCCTCGGACAGGAAATGGTCTGCAGCTGAAACATGTGTGACTGTATGACTGCAGACTCACGGGCTGGTGATCAAAGCTGAGATACGGACACGGGCTCTCATTCTGAACCCTCTCTCCAATCCTGCCCCCTGGTTTTAGGGGCTTTCTCAGTGTGGGGGGGGGGGGGAGTGGGGAGTAGTTTGGGGGAGGAGAGACACGGACACGGGCTCTCATTTTGAACCCTCTCTCCAATCCTGCCCCCTGGTTTTAGGGGCTTTCTCAGTGTGGGGGGGGGGGAGTAGGGAGTAGTTTGGGGGAGGAGAGACACGGACACGGGCTCTCATTCTGAACCCTCTCTCCAATCCTGCCCCCTGGTTTTAGGGGCTTTCTCAGTGTGGGGGGGGGGGGGGGGGAGTAGGGAGTAGTTTGGGGGAGGAGAGACACGGACACGGGCTCTCATTTTGAACCCTCTCTCCAATCCTGCCCCCTGGTTTTAGGGGCTTTCTCAGTGTGGGGGGGGGGGGGGGGGGGGGGGAGTAGTTTGGGGGAGGAGGGCGTGGGTCACTGACACACACTGGCATTCAGCTAGAATGATTGTGTTGGTGCAAGCAGACATGATAGCCTTTCAACTGAAGTCAAAACACTCCAGCAACACAACTACAGCAGATTACATACGTGGCTTCTTTTTCTGACAGGAAATTCAATCAATTCCTGTATTATTTATAGATTTTTCTAATAGATTTTTTTCCAATTTACTGGCAGACACTCTCATCCAGGATAATTTACAGACCAGGGTTATGTCATCACTCCACACAGCTCAACAGGCAATAACATTGACTGTATGAAACACACAGTTACTGTCCACGGTTCACAGCCTCGAAATGGCTTCACTGTGTGTGACCAATGAGCAAAGACGAGGGGTGGGGGTTGGGGGTGGGGGGGGGTAATTGCTTCAGGGAGGAAGAAGCATGGTTTTGCTGTGATATTAGGGGGTGTGGCTTTTGATGTGTGTGTGTACAGAGGACGTGTCATTGTAAAAGCCTTGGGGGTGGGGGGGGGGGTGTTGAGACAGGGCACTACATGAGGCAAGGCAGGGCATTAACAAGGTCGAAGGTGTCTGAAGGGTTGGATTATGCATTTGGCCACATTAGACTACACCTGGGCCCAACCCCCCCAGGGCTACCCAGAATCCTCTACACCCGCGGCATGACTGACCGTGTCGCCCATGTGGGGCTGGAACTCGAAGCGCATGGGGGGGCAGAAGACGTTGTTGTAGGACTCCATCAGTCGCTGCTTGTCGCCGGTGGCCTCCAGGCTATCCGCGGCGTTCTCGATGGTCTCCAGACCGCTGTGCTTGGACGTCTCCACGTTGTACTCTGCCGACAGGTAGGTACGGACGGCCCTGTTCAGGCTGGCGTGGTAACCCAGGTCACAGCACTGAGGAAGAGGGGGGGGGGGCAGATGTGTGCTTAACTGAGGTTCTGACTCATTGTGGTCATTAAAGATCCCATAGCGCTCACCCCGTGCAGTGTGGAGATTCCCTAGTGACCTGGCTATGCTTCTGACCCAACTACTTTTAATCTGACCTCCTCATCAGCCCCTTTAACTATAAAGCACTTTGGGACACAAATATATTGCATTACTATTGATCTGTATGAACTGTGCATTCATCACATCAATGTTAGGACAGCGTCAACTGCACTTATCAGCAGTAGCGTGGTTCTCTGACCCCACGGCAAAATACTGAAATCTCATGCCATTAGTTCATAACTTAAAAACACCACAACAAAAAAATAGTTATGCCAAACGACAACCTACATTTGAATTAGATTGATTACGCAGGCTGAGCCGGTGATTGGAAGCAAAAAGCGTTTTTTTGTAAGACACGAACGGCAGACCGTTTGCTCTTAAAACATGCAGCACGGGTCTCATAATGACGACAGGTGTGAAACTGGGGCGAAAAGGGCAGAGAGAAACACACGCTGCAGGCAGAGCAGCAGGCGTTCGCGGGCTGCACTCACATCGATGAGGTCGGACAGGTCGTGGATGTAGTACTTGAACACGCAGCAGTTGGTTGCCTCCAGAGCCAGAAGGTATTCGTTCCTGGCCTTGATGGCTTTCAACCTGTTCTCTGTGTACTTGGCCTGCCGCTGAGGGGGAGGGAGAGAGAGAGAGAGAGAGGGGATGAGGGGAGAGAGAGAAGATGAGGGGAGAGAGAGATGAATGGAAAGAGGAAGTGAGAGGATGGAGGGAGACAAAGAAAGAGGTTGCAAGGAGGGGGAGAGACAGAGATAGAGTGTATTGAGGAAAAGAGATGGAAAGAGAGTGAAAGTGAGACAGAGGGAGGGAGAGAAAGACAAGGAAGAGTACAAATGTAAAGATATCAAAGAAAAGAGGGATCTGTAAAATAAGGAGTGACCAGCACTGATAGTGCAGAGAGTTTGGCCAGAGCTACAGCCCTTGTTTTCACAGTGCTGCCATTGGCACTTACGGAGGGAAACGGAATCATATTTGGAATGTTTTTCCTCTTGGGGTGAAATAAACGGAGGAGACAGACTAGAAAATTGCTTCACTGCAGTACGGCTCATGTGGATCCCTCAGCTTTAGGCCCATAAACATCCCATCTTCAATGGTCCCCAGGCAAGAGGGGCCCCACCCACACATCGCAGGAGTTCTAGAACATTCCGCGCTTATCCAGAGCATTAATATATTAGCAGTAATAAAATATCAGAATTGTCTTTTCATCTAACAAGACGATGACTGACGGCTCACTGTAGCTCCACCCATTTTGGGGCACTCACCCCCCCCCCCCCCCCCCCCCCAGAGAACGCTATCGAACCTTCTCTTTCATCTTCTCCATCTTCTTGACGGAGCTGCGGCGGACGTGCCTCTCCTCCACCCGCACGCCGGCCAGGGAGTCCGGGGAGCGGCTCATCTTCTCGCCCTGCTTCTCCGCCTCCTTCAGCTTGCTCTCCGCGCTGATGCTGTCCGTGTTGTACATGTGGTAGGCCTTCATCACCTGGGGAAGAGGGACACGACAGGATCAGCCCTCCTCCTCCTCTGCAGCAGCCTAACCCCCCCCCCCCCCGCCCCCCCCGCACGGCAGACTGCAGGTGGCTCCTGCAGAAGCTCAGAGATTTAGGAGCTCAGGCGGCTCAGTGCTCAACGCACCCTCAGGGACAGTGGAATAAAACTGAGGTGCCAGACTGCACCCCGGGCCCCACAATTCAATCACCCAGCTGTCTCTGAGGCCTGGAAACGGTTACCAATTTACTGTTCTTATTATATGCTTTATATTTCTCATTTTATGACGCTCTTAAATCTTAGCGCTATTTACTGTGGCAGCGAGTGGGAATGACCCTAGCAAATCCTATAACGGTACACTCTGCCAATCATAAAGCACTGCAGAACTGAGAAACAACAGCCACATAGCAACAAACAGACTGCAAGCCAGCAGGCCACCAGAGATGCAGACAGCACTCCAGGTGCGTAGCAGTTTGTGCCACTCCGGGTCTTAGAAGAAGCAGATTAAGGTTCTGACAATTGGTTCACTGGGTTGGTTTCTAGTAAAGCTGCCATGGTTTCACCTAAATTGGTAGAAAACTGAAAACCTGCTATCTTCAGTAATCTTCTACATCTCAGAATTGATCTGGAGAATAGTCCACTCTGACAAGCCACCAAACAGCTAACGCAAAGGGCTTTCGCACATGCACGCATGCACACACAGTGCAGAGCATTTAAATGCAGGAAACACGCAGAATCTACTTCCGCTCCACTAAAGCAGAGTGCTGAGAAAAGCCATAAAAATAGAACATTAACTGAGGATTAGGGGCGTGGGGGGGGGGGGGGTCTCGGCTGTACCATAATAATCAGAAATTAAAGATAACCGGGACCAGGACTGGGACCACTTTCTTGAAGATACAGCCGCTTCAGGGCTCCCACACTGTCACAAATGACCTTTGACCTCTCCAACAAGGACACATGACTCTGCCTCTGCCCTTGCTCACACAAAAAGGTAGGTTACCGTGTACAGCTCGTTCAAAACTTTCAGCAGATCCTCCTGAAGCTGCAGGCCCATCTCTTTACTCTGGGGAGAGAGGGATAGAGAGAGAGAGGGAGAGAGGGAGGGAGAGAGAGAGGGCACAATTCAGTGACAGAAACCATAAAAAGAGAGCAGTTCATTCAGTGAAGCAAATCAGACTCATGGGTATAACGGAATACCCGCTGAGCCCGCTCCCCTGGCCACTGCACTGGGCACTCTGAGGAGGAGGAGGAGGAGGAGGAGGAGGAGGGGGACACTGCAGATAAAGGAAGCTGCTGTCTCGGTGAGAAATAAAGAAGAGGAGATGTGCACCAGCATGCCTGATCCCACCCCCCTCCGCCACCCCCCACCCCCACCCCCACCCCCACCGTTCTCCCATCCATCACAGTAACACTGCACCCGTAGGCCACAGCGCAATAAAGCTACCGGCACACTTTCACAGGGGTTTCTGCCCACTGCGAGTGTGTGTGTGTGTGTGCATGTGTGTGTGTGTGTGTAGCACAGTGTGGAGTTTACTGCAGCTTAATGTATAGTAAAATGTATTTAATGCAGTGTGGCGTAATTAAATTCAGTGTAATGTCATTTCATACAGTCTAATGTAGTTTAATGCAATGTAATATGGTGTAATGCAGAGTAATGTAGTTTAATGCAGTGTAACGTAGTTTAATGCAGTGTAATGCCGTGTAATGCAGTGTAACGTAGTTTAATGCAGTGTAATGCCATGTAATGCAGTGTAACGTAGTTTAATGCAGTGTAATTCCGTGTAATGCAGCGTAATGTAGTTTAATGCAGTGTAATGTCATTTAATACAGTGCCATGCAGTGTAATGTACTTTAACGCATTTTAACACAGTGTAATGCAGTGCAATAGGGCGTTACCTTCTTAAAGAGGCGTCCTGAGTCGTCGCTGACCTGCGTGAAGCGGGGGATGATGTTGTTGAGGTAGAGGTCGCTGAGGGTAGCGTGGTCTCGCCCCTCCCTCTTCACCTGGCTCAGCAGAAGGTTCCAGCAGTTCACTGGGGAGAGAACCCCCTGCTCCTTCCTGCACAAACACCAGACACCAGCATCACAGCACTGAACACACTGAACCTAACCCCACCCTCACCTGCAGTAGTGGTAACCCCGATCTGGCTCACCTGTACTGGTGTTGCTTGGTAACCCCGCCCTGTCTCACCTGTACTGGTGTTGCTTTGTAACCCTGCCCTGTCTCACCTGTACTGGTGTTTCCTGGTAACTCAGCCCTGGCTCACTTGTACTGGTAGCTCACCTGTACTGGTGTTGCTTGGTAAGCCCGCCCTGGCTCACCTGTACTGGTGGTCCTTGGTGCTGCGCATCTTGGAGAGGAACCTCTCGGCGAGTTTCTCCAGGTTGCGGGAGTACTCGGTCTCGATCTCAGCCTTCTTTCGGAAGAAGTCCTGCAGGTCCTGGAGAAGCTGAGCTCGCAGCTCGCACTGCTGATCCAAGCACTTCAGCTGCTCAGCCAACTGCGCACGGATCTCTGCCAGAGAGAACACCCCAGAATCAGCACAACGTCAATACCGATATGAACAATATTCATCAATGAAGTCCCATAATTACTATCAGCAGCAGTAGTACTAGTTGTAGCAGTCGTATTACTAGCGGTATTAGCAGTGTTATTATTACTATTATTTTCATTAGTAACAGTAGTAGTAGTAACTTATTAGCATGAACTGATTATTATTATCATCATTAATAAGAATAATTAACTATGCATTTCATATACAAGCAAAAGAGAAATGGCAAATGACTGGCAAGCTAAATAAGAGCACTGCAGAAAATGAAAGGGACTCCACACACTTCACTGACTGCAGATAAGGCAGCAGTCATAAAGAGAGGTGATGTGCCAAAAAACCACACAGGGCAATTCACTGGACATTTCACTGGACAATAGCTTTTCACTGAAGATTTAAAATAGGATACAGTGCACAATGCTGCCCTGCCAAGGGAAAGGAGTATAATTAAATTACAAATGTCATTCTCTTTCTGTTCCTCCTCACAGTCTCTCTCAGTGATGCCCCCCCCCCCACCTCCAAATTAATATACTCCGCTGAATATCGCCATCTCCTGTTAAATAATAACTTCAAGATTATCTTGGCTTAAGGGATATTACAACTCGCGCAGCACATTCTGGGAGATATCGATAAACCATATTCTCAACCGCAGGGCTGTGTCAGCAGTCTGCGAACTCCGGCGCAGTCCCGCTAGAGCGAGGGGCCCGCACGACGTTCCCTTAACGACGCTACGGAGCGAAACGCAAGGGGCGCGAGAACGAAACGAATAACACGCTGCTTACTCTCTCTGTGGGGACAGTGCAGTATTAAAGCCGGCTCGCCCTGGTCTGAGATCACAGTGGGTCGCTAAAAGCAGCGTGCGTCTGGGCAGGCTAATGAGAGTTTAGGCTAATCAATTCAGAGCTCATAGAGCGCTCTCTGAATTACAAGCACCGTGCATGTGCATGCATACGTGCGCGCGCTCACACACACTGAAACACACAGGGAAACGCACGCACACCCACGTCCTTCGTTACTGGTCCCCTGCAGCTCCTAAAGTAGAGCTGGTCATTCTCAGTAGGCACAGCGAGTCACACACATTGGTGCCTGGAAACCGAGGTGAACGGCATACATCAAACCAGGATTTCTTGTGGCCAGACGACGCATCCGGCACAGCATTAAGCCTGTCCCTGAGTGCACCAGCAAGGCCGGGTCGCTCCACAAACCAAAGCCACCTGAGCCCGGGATCAGAAGTAGGGCAGAGCGGCTTCAGAGCTGCAGCGGCTTACAGACCTGCGTCCAGGGCTAAATATACGGGCTCACGTGCACTGTGGCACCCTTTAGCTGAGCCGCTAGAGGTGAGCCGAACGCGTGATGGAAAGGGATGCTACGTCAAGCCACCGCGCACCTTGCCAAATCCCGGCCCACCATCTTAACACAGCGTGTGACGCTCACCCAGATTTCCTGCGCTGACCAAACCCTCCTTACGGCTAATTACTGGGTGCAGACGGAAGTATATTATTAATGTAAACGTATCTGGGACATCAGGTTGCATATTAAGAGCAGTGGCTGCGATAGAAACAGCTTCTGTCTGAACTGAAGGCATTTGCATTCCACTATATTCTGTGATCCTTTGGGTTATTTTTAGCATGTCATGAGCTCATGAATCCCTGATGAATGAATATTAAGTTGTGTTTGTCAGCTTTGATCCTCCTACACACGAATATACTTTCAAATGCCGAAATTCTAGAGATACTCCCCTTCCTTTTCATGCTGTACTCGATCCTGTTCAGCTCTTTCCATTTTTCCTGTCGCTAACTTTCACCCTTTTTAATGCCTTTTTCTCTTCAGCAGTGACAGCAAGTTTCAGAACAGATCCAGTGTCTCTCCAGACAGACAGAAGACTGCAGAACTGGGCCTTGGGACTGGGGAAAATGTAGCAGGATATTCTCACTTCCTGAAAGAGCGAGTAACCATGACTGTCACAGATCAACACACACTCTGCCCAGGGCTGGTGAGAGGGTCTTATTCTCAACATACATCAACCAATCAAACCCAGGGCCATTAGTCATGTGATGCAGACACACAGGGCCACAGCAAACATGAGCAGACTGTAAAAACAGACTGCTCACATAGACAGGACATGTACACACATGCACTCGCAAACATCAAACTGTTTTAATATCAGGAGTTTTCTGTGCCATGAATAAATAATCTTAATAGAAGAATATATGTCTGATTATTCAGTAGTTTGACCACTTACTGAGGAGCCAGATTAATATTGCAGAATACAAATGTACAGAAAAGCACAGAGAACAGACAATGGCACAGCAACATTTTTAGGAACTGCAAGGATTAAAAATTCATGAGATTTCTTTGAGTTTTTGGGTTCAAAACAAGAAGTCGGGTACTTCCTTCTGTGTGGGCTGATGGGAATCAGGAACAGGAAGTAAGTGGGGCCAATGTGGCATCAAGAGGGTAGGGTCAAGATGTGGTGCCAAGAGGGCATGCGAAGAGACAGAGAGAGACAGAGAGGATGAATGGAAAGACAGAGAGGACGGACGAGAAAGAGAAGATGGATGGAAAGAGTGAGAGGATGAGGAAGATAAAGAGGCGGACTTTTATGTCCCTCTATTTAAATGCTGCAATACACGTTCTGAACGATATTTAAACAGCCTTACACCATTACAGCAGACACAGAGAGAGAAAAACATGACTGTCTTTCCATCCTTCTCAGTCAAGTCTGTGTTAAAGTTTTAAAGATCCAGGACCGGCTATAACTGGATGTTATGGTGGCAGAAGGATGGCTTCAGACGCTTTCCATTCACGAGGAGAAGCTTAATGCCTCTCAGGTTTTAATCTGTCGGTCTTCAAACGGGATCCTCTAACATACAGAGAAACCGCAGAAGTCCACACTGGCAGAATTAATTCTCCATGACGGACGCATTCGGTGGCGGTGGGAAGAGAAAGCAAAGGGGAGGAGGAAGGGGAGGGCAGGCTGCTTTACGGTCCGAATGGATGGATTCAGACGAGGGGGGGGGGGGGGTTGGGGTGGTGGCGGTGGCAGCAGCCCGTATCAACCTCAAACTGCGCGCTGTAAAATCTCCCTCCGCCTCCAGCCTCCGCCTGCACGCGCAACGGAATCGCCGTGCCGACGGGACGGAGCCCCGGGGACCGGCGAGGCTCTGGCGCTGCGGCGGGAGGACTCCCCGCCGGAGCGGCTCTCTGGCGGCGAGCCGAAGCGCGCGGCGCAGCCCTGCACCTGCGGCGGCGCGGCGCGTTCGCCCGCTGCGTCAGCACAACTCGGGCACTGCGGCGCCTGCGCCTCCCCCCCCCCTGCGCGCGAGGGGCGGGCGAGCGGAACCCACAGGGCCCAGCCCACTCACACGGCTCACAGGGGCGAGACAAACGCCCGAAAAATGACGGACTAATGAGAGAGTGAGAGTGTGTGTGAGAGAGAGAGAGAGAGAGAGAGAGAGAAAGAGGCAGAGAGAGAGGGGGAGGGGAGAGACAGAGAGAGAGAGAGAGAGAGGGAGGGAGCGAGAGAGAGAGGCAGAGCGAGAAGGAGAGAGACAGAGAGAGAGAGAGAGAGGGGAGTGAGAGAGAGCTGAAATAAAGACAAGTGAGCAGTTCCAGTCAGGGGGAGCTGCTGACATCAGAGAAAGCAGGCATGCCCAGAGAGGAAGGAGGAAGAGTGCCACGCCGACTAAAAGAACAGACAGAGACTTTACTACAACCCCCCCTCCCCACCCCCTGATTTCCATAATCAAAAGGCTTGGCATGGAAATACATCAAGTAGAAATTTGGAACGGGAAAAGAGAACGGTCCGACTGCTGCTCGATTCCGGTTCTGTCACTGGGGCAGGGAGGGGGAGCCCGAGGGAACAGCGAGATTTGGGCTCCAGATGAATGCTCCCAGCAGGGAGGTGTTGCAAGGTCATGCTCAAGCAATCAAAACGAGCTATTAATGAGACGATTAACACTTACAGCAACATCGTAGTCACTGCTAAAGTTTCTTAACAGGCAACAGAGCCTTGGATACAGTTTCCAGAATTTTCCATGGTGACAGATTCATTTCCTATGCAGGAAGTGTGTTTGTGTGTGTGTGTATGAGTGTGTGTGTGCGCGTGCAAGAATGGGTGCTGCAGGGGGCCTTTTTCTTACACTATTTTCTCTTGCATCCAGTTTGAGAAGAGGCCTGCATAAATCTTTTATTACAAGTTTATTGTATTGTTATTAAAACTTAAAGTTAAAAGGAATTCTGGTGGCTAGGATTTTCAATCATGTCAGTACTTCATTAATCACAGAGAATGCATGGAGGTGATGAGTGAATGAAGGCTCACACTGGTGAGTTTTTATTTTTTCTGTAGTAAATATTTTATCTATATGTTTATTTTATCTTTTTTGTGACATAATGCATTCTACTCTGTAAAACACATTTGCTGTCTCAGGTTCTCTCATGAAAAACCCAAAGGGAACCATCAGCCAGCTGCCGGATTGTGAAACGCTTGAGGTTTAGAGGCCGTCTGCGTCGAACCTGTTATTTATTCTGCAGATGCTCAGAGCCACGTACAATGCAACTGAAGGGGGGAGGCACGAAATGTCTGCCACAGACCACCAGGGGAACTGCCAAAGGATAGCCAAAATGGCAACCAAGCATCAAACTGAAAATTCAGTTATATTTGCAGCAATTAAATTTAAGCTCTGACTTTAACCTTTCAAATGGACTGGGTGGCTCATCTGGCTAAACCGCCAGGCTGCAGTATGGGGACACACCTCCTGGTCTGGGGCTAAATCCTAATCATACCAGAGTGGGCCATTAACAGCAGCTTTTTACCATACACTGCAAAACCCCAGAGCTAATTTTGCTCAAACGCTTTGAGGCAACAGACTGCCTTTAACTATTTCGGTATTCTGTTAAAGTAAGTATTTACTGGTCTTGAACACAGTCACTTTTTCCATTTTTTAAAAAGATGAGAGTACTGAATTTGTTTAGTTAGACTGGTGTTTACGTTTCACAATAAAGTGAGTCACAGGGCAGGAGTTTCAGTTGGAGGGACCATCGCCGTCTGGTCAGCTGGTGCCTGCAGTTAGCCTGTGGCAGATGCACATAGGGATGACTGTGGAGTGAGGAGCAGAGACCGGCAGCTGGACACCCCAAAACAAGATAAACGGGGCTTCAGATTAAGTTTAGGTTTATATCATTAAGGTTTAGTTTTAGAAAACAAAAAAAGTTGAACCCTGCAGTACATAAGGACTTCAGGTCGGAGGAAAGGATCCAATGACCTTCAAGGGCACCGCCAAGGTCACGACCCCCGCCCACCACGCACGGCTCCATCCCGCAGGGACACCCCTCCACTTCTGGCTGGCTGCAGTGACCTTTGCTTTGACTGCTTGCTGAGAGACTTCATGAGATCACAGTCACTGAGGCCTGGGCCCCGCAGTCCAATTCCCTATCCCACAGAAGCATTAATAATAAGGGAGCGCCGGGAGGGAAGGGATTATCTGCGGAATCATGCGGGTCGTTTAGCGGGCGGTATTCCGATGATGACTTTCAGGGTTTGATGAAAGAGACCGCTGCTCTGGAGGTGGGGCGGAAGGGGTTTGATTGACAGGGGGAAAACAGCTCCGATGACATCATCGCCTGACCAGTGACTGCTGAATGCGTGCCAGTTCAGTTTCTCTGGCCAGTGGCACTGTGCCACCCCAGAGGCCGGTGTTGCCATGGTGGAGAATGATGAACACGGAGCCCCACGCAGTCATCTGCTCCCTTCCCCATGACAGAAGATGGGGAATTAGTGCCACAGTGCTTAAGCAGGGCTCTACCATTGGGCTGTAGGCAACATAGCCTACTAGTCTCACCAGTCTCAAAACAAAGATGAAATCACAGCTAAAGGCTTCTGAATTGATGGGTGAGGTTGTGGCTATGAGACAGGTCTAGCAAAACAACCATGCATTCCAAGTTTAGAAAAAGGGAGAACAAGGATTATTGTTTTTTTTTTAAAGTCACCCTCAGTAATGGAGCATGTTAATGCTGAAGCTGCTTTGAAGCCCAAAGTCACAGCTCAGAAGAGCACAGGGGAGAGAGCGTAGTACTCTCTGTAGTGTACCGTGTAGTGCTTAGCACTGACCGTGTCATTTCCTGCTGTGAGGTCACTTGCTGCTCAGGAGAGGTCTACCGATCCACCCACACAGTTGGAGGTCACCATGTGTCTTGCATTGGTGTCCCCACTCCCTTTGGTGCACCTCAGTAAATATCAAGCACCACAATTCCTATAATTCCCATGATTCATCAGAAATCTCAAATGCCGTTTATTCCACACTGAAAATAAATTCCTCTAATAATGCCCTGGCAGCATTGCGAGATTCACTTAATTTGGATGAAAAGTCAAAAACGAGAAGTCATGCACTAGCTAGCTTGCCCAACCCCAATGAATTAAAACAGAAACCACCCTAGGGTTTTTAATATTATAACCTGAGGCAAAAAATTTGTTTTGATCAGAATGCCAAAACATTATTTGTGGCTTATTTCATCCTGCTGATCCCACGGTTTCATCCTGATTCTGTTACAAGCGTCATAATAAAATTATGAACAACATACACTTACAGTGTTATTATTGTGAGTTGGTACATTATGGCAAAAGCTGTTATTTTTATCAGAATGCAAGTGAATTAGTGTAAAACGCAGATTTTGAAATGACCTGCATTCCATGGGCTAGCGTGACCACTGATCTGGATAGCCTATTTCTCTAAAAGCTGTGTAAAGCCAGCACAGTCGGAGGTGAAGTCTGAACTGAAGCCTGATTGAATTGGGGTGGTTAGTGAAGGGCATACCCCCACCCCTGGGAGCGTATCTGACCCAAACATCTTTATTTACATTGGGCTGCGAGCATCCTGAGCAGGAGGGCTGCTGCCGGGCCTCCCACACCATTTTACAAGCTCTCAAAACAAACAGCGATGCTGAGGAGAAGCAGCGCTCGGTGCTCCGCCCTCTGCGTCATAAAGAACAGCGATCAGCCCAAAAAGGTTCTGGCCCTGGAGGGAGGAGCAGTGTGACTGATGTGGGAATGACTTGGACCACCCTGTGTGAGCTCTGCTGCGTGCAGGTGTGACTCACACATATCTTCAGCAGGCTAAGTGCTCATTTCAACTTGGATCATGTGCCACAGACACATGGATCTGAACCATCATACACGTCTTCCTCCAGTCCCCTTAAACCATCCCATAACTCTTCCCCCGTCCCCATAAACCAGTTAACACCCCTTTCCCAGTCACCTTAAACCATCACACACACCCTTCCGTGTCCCCTTAAACCAGAAAACTCCTCTTTCCCCCGTTCTCTTAAACAAGTCCACATCCCTATCCTTGTCCCCTTAAACCAGTACACACCCCTTTCCCCGTCCCCTTAAACCAGTCCACACCCCTTTCCCCATCCCCTTAAACTAGTACACACCCCTTTCCCTAAACCTTAAACCAGTTCACAGCCCTTTCCCAGTCACCATAAACCATAACACACTCCTTTCCCCGTCCCCTTAAAATACACGTCCCTTTTCACCATCCCCTTAAAGTACACAGGCCTTCTTCCGGTCCCCTTAAACCATCACACTTTCCTTCCCGCTGTCCCCATAAATACTCCTCCCAAAGGCCTCAGTTCCTGTGGGTTTGAGGAAGAGGAATGCATACAGGAGTGTTTAAGTCCTGAGAGGGCATGAGCGTGTGGATACATGCATGCATATGCATGTACATGCGAGCATGTGCCACTTCGCCTTGATATTTGTCTCTGTGTCAGAAAATTTAATTCGCTGGCAAAGAGAGAGAGAGAGAGAAAACAGACAGAAAGAGAAAGAGGGAGTGGTGAAGAAGAGAGGAAAGAAGATGACAGCTCTGAGAAGGGCCAGAGCTTATCAGGCCCGACGTGGCAGGGATTTAGAAACACGCTAAACCCCAGCTCCAGGACAGGAAGCCGTCTATTGTAAAAACAAGACCTCTGCCCTCCCCTCCCCTCCCCTCCCATCCGCCAGAGTCCAGGGGGTCATGACCGAGGTCAGCGCCAGGTCAGGAAGGTCAAGACCGAGCTGTAGAGCTCCACGGCCCTCCTGTAAGGTCACGCAGAAAGCTCGGGGAGGAGAGGCAGCAGACAGATAGCATTCACAGCCCTGAGGGAGGTCCCCTGCAGTGTTATTCAGCTCACACACATTAAAGGTACCCCCCCCAGACCAGTTTGGGTACTGATTTACCATCAGCTCTCTCCCAAGGCCGTACGTTACCCTAAATTCCAAGCCATAAAAAATAAAAATATAAAAACCAGACATGCAGCAGCAGGGCTGAACGGCTTGCTAAGCCACTGATAAGCTCTGCTGTCTGTCAGCCGCCCACAGGAAAGCGATTTTCAGCATTTTAGCACGCGTCACTCGGGGTCTCATTTCAGGGTCCCAGGGCCTGCCGCTACCAGACCATCGCCGCGGCGCCGCCCGCCGGCCCATATCAGCCCGAGGAGCCGATCCGAGAATGACAAAGAGGCACCTCTGAGCCGCCATTAGGAGGAGGAAGCAAGGCAACGGGAGGATTCACTAGTGTGCGCTTCTCAGGGCACAGATGTACTGCTGAAGAGGAGTGACCGCTAAAGGCTTTGCACGCGCACGCAGACACACAAACACACGCACGGGCACGCACACGCGCACGCACACGCGCACACACACACGCAATCTGCTGCCCCACCGTTAGCAGTCTGGCTGCGCTGCTTACACACATGCCTTGAATGCAGATGAATGCAGATCCATGCACTGCAGGAACCATTTCCCCATAAATGCTTTAACGTCAGGCCAAAGCGTCCGGTGCAGAACGTGTGCGCACTCCCGCGCACCAGCGTGCACGCTGACACAAATGTGATGGATTGGACCGAACAGACCAAACATTTCAAGATCATCAAAGCCCCTTTTTCTCTAAATCAGATCAAGCTGAAAGCCAGTCCCTCTTAAACAACTCTTACTATCGACCGGCCGAGCTGGGCTCTTTACTCCGGGAGAGTTACGGCCTGTGCGGGCCCGCGGTGTTGTGCCGCGGTGTTGAGTTTGTGTTTCTGTGCTCCCGCCCCCCCGCAGGTTCGGCTGGGACGCTGCCAGGGTGACTCAGAGGAGGCGCGGTATTTCGGGAGGAACAGTCAGGAGCGCTCCCCTCTGCAGTGCCTGATCCCCCGCTGGCTCTCCTCAGATCACTGATCTCATTAGGAGATCAGGGAGCCGCCCCGCCCCCTCCCCCCCCCTGGCCTCCCAGCCCTCCCACAGGGACTGAGGGATTCGGGCTCTCCTTCCTCAGGATCCAGAACAGGAAACAGACGGGAGGAGAGAGTCGCCATCATTCCAAACAAAATGGGGGAAAAAAATTTGTGAAAACGGTGAAGGTTTGTAGATATACTCACTCTGCACAGTATTACAGTCCCTACATCTCCAACTCACTGCAGATTCTATTTATGATGACGATAAGATGTTGGTTAATATTAATATTATTATTATAATACAGAACTGATCCCTCCCCACTTTATCTACAGCTGAACAGTATGTCTGCTGCTCCAGGACCTGGCGAGCCCAAGTCTGAGCCCTCTGCAGGATGTCTTTAGGGCTCCATAATAAGGACCCGCTCTGCACTGACTGTCCTGTCAAACTGCTCTCCCTCAGCCCAGCCCAGCCAGGGTTCCACAACAACATTCTGGCACAGGATGTTCTACACAAACAAGGGAAAGCATCCACCGCAGGTTCAGTTCTTTAAGAAAATGAAACAGAAGTACTGAGAAGTGATAACATTCAATTATTCTCACTGGAGAATAAAAAACCCCCTTTCCATTCTAATCTGACACTTTGTCTTTAACACCATGGGGAAATTGTGTAGAACCAGGTCGATAGCCATTTGAAACATTCAAGAAGAGATTTGGTAAAAAGATAACTGCAGTCCATATCCCGTAATCATTTGAGAAATCTTCCTCTTCTGTGTCTACGCCTGGCAACACATATGTTGATAAACATGACAACCAATGAAAAACAACTAAAAGGAACCTACCTTCCAACCAGACAATCCTGTATCAGCAGAAACCAGAATTTATTTATTTATTTACTTATACATGCATGTGTGGAAAACGTTCGTAAACCCCTGTTTGGCTGACGACAGATGGTGGCATGGATAATTACCAGATAATTAAATTGCACCTCAAACCGTAAAAGTGAAATACATTTTTTTTTTATTTGACAGTGGAACGCCTGTAGGCAGGGATGGCACATTCATTCTCCAACAGCAGAGCCTAGGGGCAGCTTGGCACCTTCCCCAAAGTCTGTGTTGCAATGCAGGCTTCCAGGAAAGCACTGCAGTTCTTATCAGCTCCAGAGAGGGCAAATGTAAAGAAAAAAAGAAATACATCAAGCTTTTCCACAGCATTTGCAATCTTTTTTCAGGACGGCTGACAACGCTCACATTTCATCGCTCCATACGGCTTGATACTTTCCAAATCAGTACTAGGTGAAAAGCCTTTGGTCAATGACAGGTCCATCTTACCAAACAAGTTCACCTCCCCCCCCCAACCCAAAAGAAAGTGGAAAGGAGGGAACACTTGCTCTCCTGTCTCATCTCCTCCTCATGGTCTCCCATCTGTCTGTTTGTTGCATCCTCCCTTCCATTTAAACCTGCTTTTAGACAGATTGATAAGGCCTGTAAATTTTACATTTAGAAAGGTTGCTTGTGTCTTCTAACACCTTAATCTAAAAGGCAGATTAACTACTACATAAAATCGGTCATTGACCAATATAGCCAACGAGAAGGCAGGTCAAGCGACAGCTTTTTGCCGCTGATTTAACTCCATAACAACATGGCACGTGTGTAATGGCTGATTCAACACACAGACAGGCCTTCCCCCTGTGCTACCTCATGCGGTGCCGCCGTGCTTTTGGACTGGACTTTTCCCGACCTTGGAAGAGCAGCGCCACAGTTTAACTACATTCTCTGGAGAACAGCAGGTGTGTGATTGGCTAGCTCAGGTGCTCAGGTGTTCTCAGGGGGGGCGACGCAGGGATGATACTAGAATTCACTAGTGCAGAGAATGGGAACGTACCCGGAAAGCTCGGGCACCGGCCATTTCAGGAGTATCACACAGGAATTTGGCTGGATAGAGGAGAACAGGAGAGCCGGGGTGTCACAGGATATCTATGGTGTTGATCGCTCTTGGGAGAAGGGCGCGGAGGTGCTGACAAAGACAGCCCTCAGTAATCCGAGCAGGACCACAAACATGCTATTATTGGATTTTTTCCCCTCTCCTGTTCCCTTTCTCCAGTGAAACTACTCAGATTTCCTTGTAAACACTGGCCCAGGTCAATTAGTGTAAACCAGGCAGAAAGGATCATGGGAAATCCTTTAGCTCCACCTGCAAACAATGACTGACAGCATGAGGCAGCAGAGCGACAAGATGTGCTTCATCACTCAGCATAATCATGATCAGGCTGACAGGGATGAAGAACATTAGCATGGCACCTCCCAGAAGAAGTCAAGGGTTTCGCAATGCACCGCATAGGCCCACCGAAAAGAAAGGAGAGGTGGGTAGGCCAAAAGCAGATTGAAACTGGACACCGTCCCGAACTTTCTTAATGATGAGTTTCTTCTAAAAAGTATACCGAAGGTCACTGTTCCAAGGATACATTATGGGTGTCAAACATCAGAAAGACCGAAGAGATAAAGAGTCGAAAGAGTCATTTGTCCCCCAGAATGACCTGTTCTCCATCTGCACCATCAGATGGGTCTACAACTGTCCTTCCAAGTTTAAGATTCAGGGTTACCTCGCTGGGCTGACCAGTCAGGCTCTGAACTTTCAATCAAAACTGCAAACAGAGCACACTCCCAGGGGAGGAGAAGATGAAGGAGCCAATCATCCGGGCATAATAAAGGAATGTCTACACATGTGTGTTCCCATGCATCTGCATGCATGTCTGCAACTTCTATAAAACATTAAATGTATGACGACACGCACACGCACTCGCACACAGTTTTTTTTTCATTTCTGGAAATCATAGCAGGACTATATACAGTGTGCCTTTGATAATCATGGGACTGCTGGGGAATAGGGGATATAGGCTATATACTGAGGAAAATCAGAGAAAATCCTGACAGTAAAGAGTCCTGTGACAATTTTGCGCTGAGCTGTGAAGCACACTGTGACAAATCCTTTGTGAAATGCCCTACAGAATTACATGTTGAATGGAAAGATGAAGGCGACCCTGCTATGGTTATTGCCACTGAGTTCCGCATTGTGCAGCCAGCAGAGCAGGAATCAAGATAAACATAACTTAGTATGACAGGAATGGGTTCAAATAAAAACACGGCAGAGATGGACCAATGGTAGAAAATTCCATCAGCACACTTCCATAGCATCCCTCACACTCCTCCTCCAGGTGGACGAAGAGGCCAATATAAGAATTTCAGCCTCCTCAAGCTGCTCCTTCATACTATTGTTCTATGACTAAAATACTCTATGGCTAAAATACACCTAACTTAAAGTTAAAGGCACTTG
Source organism: Anguilla anguilla (assembly GCF_013347855.1). NCBI lineage: Eukaryota > Metazoa > Chordata > Actinopteri > Anguilliformes > Anguillidae > Anguilla > Anguilla anguilla. The sequence continues at coordinate 13,503,116 of NC_049211.1, read as the reverse complement.
CTCAATTGTACAATGACAGTGTCCTACTTGAGAGTCGACCTACAACCTGGAGGTTAAAGTACAGTTCCTTAACCATTATGCTAGCGTCGCAAGCTGCTGAGGCAGGACAGGCCCAGAACTATGATGTGGTACTGCAAATTAAGGAATAAAAAAAACCAAATTGATTGTTTTAAGAAAGATTTGAAACAGCTGAGATACTCACGCCTCTACAGCATCACTGTTTCTGCCTGTGGATCTGTAAGGCCAGCCTCAGCCAAGACACAACACATCCCACTCAAAGGAAATCACAGGCAAAAAGGCTCCAAAAATTCTTCAGAATGATTCATCACTTTCAAAACAGATTTCCATCTTATGCGACACTGTCTTACATAATCTATTTTTTCGGCACCCACCTTTATATAGGCTAAGGGAAGCATAGCTTGACATTGCCACTTGTCCACTGACCGGACAGTGCCAGTAATTTTTGTTTTTTAGTGACCTGCTTTGCCATTGGAAAAAAAATTTTAAAATATATTTTGACGGTGAAATCATATAGCAGTATGACTATCATTTCGGGAAATACCTTCTTTGCGATTAAGCATGCAGAATGCGGACTATTTGGTAGCACGAGACAGAAGACATTTTGTTTGCACTATCTCTCTCTGTGAGTGTGTTTGCGGAGCCTCTCCACAGTGGCCCAGAAGGGAAATATGCCACAAATCAAGAAATGATGCAAATTCCAAAAACGCGAACAAAAACCTTAATCAAACCAATGTAGCTACCTAAGTATTTTACATAGCCTAAGCAAGGTTGATTTTATCAAGCCAATGGTTCATAATGTCACAAGGAGAACCCTTGCAACTCTAAATAAATCTATTAATTTCTTGGCTAGGCTTCTTTTAATGTCCTCAATCTTTACAGAACAGAAATATCAAAAAAACCTTTTCAGATGAATTGTATTAGTATCCAAAAAGAAGACTATAGATACACCTTAGCTGTCTTAATTGACACAGAGAGCATTTTGGTCTGTATGGGTCTGTACAGATTGCTATCTATCTTTTAGAGATGGATGTGCCTCTGGCTTGTGTAGCCTTCATAAATACAATTGTGTATCCTGCTATGACACTAGTGTATATGCGGGTAACTACGGGGTGCAGATATCCTAAATTCTGTGTGTGTGTTAGCACCTTAAAACTGCTAGGTGTGCAGCGGTAAGAGTCAAAGAGGAATGCCAGGTCAAAATGAACGTAGTTTATTGCACAGTGTGTTCAATAATGGCAATATGCAATGGTGCAAAAGGGTGTGTGTGTGTGTGTGTACATCAGTGTTCTATTTAAGCATATCTTTAAGTTCCCCATGATATTGGCTTTCCAACAACCCCAAACATGATTACACTGTATTACGGAGAACCTCAGGCTAACATAATGTTGATCCAGTAGGATGTTCTGCGACTGAGCACCGTCTCTATATCACACCCTGCTGACTCCCTGTCAGCACCGCAAACAGTCCGTTTTCCTTCGGAGGCGCGACAAGGGGCACACTTCAGTAAGCAACACCTGAAAATGCTCTGATTCCCGGGACATTCTGTGAAAGATGACCTACGACCTAAATCCAGAACGATCCCTGGGCTTATCCTGGACTGGTGGCGACCGTAACTCCATTTGATAAGCAGTTAAAAAATAAATAAGGGTTCAATGAAAACAAATTGTGTGTCACTAGTTGCTTGTGTCTAAATTGTAATGTACAGTAATGGTAAATGGTAAATGGACTGCATTTATATAGCGCTTTTATCCAAAGCGCTTTACAATTGATGCCTCTCATTCGCCAGAGCAGTTAGGGGTTAGGGGTTAGGTGTCTTGCTCAAGGACACTTCGACACGCCCAGGGCGGGGTTTGAACCGGCAACCCTCCGACTGCCAGACAATCGGTCTTACCTCCTGAGCTATGTCGCCCCATGCAGTAGACATGCCAGAATGAGAATACTAACTTGGCAGCATCAAAACCATTTGATTTGCGAACAGGCCATTAGTTTCAGTATGCAGGCCAGTAACACTTAAAAACCACTGGCCCAGATTGCCAATGGAAAACTGACCTGAATGTCGACCCGTGGGAAGTTTACATTCTTAGCATTTTTATATGAGATCTAATATCAGCAGTCCCACATGTACCTGCGACACCAATTCAAGTACTTCTCAAGTCCTTTCAAGGTTCTGTTCCACCAAATTCAATGACCCATAAAAATTGTACAGTACATTATATCCGTTGCATACCATTAACAAATAATAAAAATGACCCCGTTCCAACAAACAGTAGCCTATTTTATACTCCAAATACCACATTTTATACCCCATTTGTAATCTCAACCACTCTGATTACAATTCTAACCCAGGATACATTTCTAAGGGCATAATTTAAATAAACTGTGCACAATGAGGCTTTGAAAGAGAATTCCATATAATCCCCGAATGACAAAACATTCCAGCACTTTAACACTTGTATTACGTTGAAAAATAGTTACATCCATTTACACAGAGTAGCCTAAATCTATTCAACACAGTCAATAAATTCTAAAACAATGAAAATCTTAAAGTTTCCCCATCTGGCCATTCACAGCGAACAAATACAATAACATTTTTATTTCAAACACTATATTTAATAACGAGTGGATTTAGCTAAAACTGTTCAACCAACTTGATAAAATGTTCAGTAGCCTAATTAAATTTATTTTTGAATTTCATAAAGGTGACCATAAAACACTACTGACATAAATTGAACCACAATATCATTTTCATATAAAAAGTATGCAGAGACATTCCACATGTCAGCTGTGGGTGAAAACCCTCCTTAAAAGTTCATGCCCTGAACTTTCTGAACTTTTCAGGGATTTTTAGGGAGTGTGGGAACTGTGTCAAACGGAAGAAGGTTTTCGGTATTCATGAGTTTATTTGTTTTAAAAAAATTGCAGCCATTTATCAAGTGCCTGGCTCATTATGGGCAGCAGTGGGATTTGAACTGGCAGCCTTCAGCATACAAGCCATGATCCTGAAACTGTGATCGGCTAAAAAAAACCGCTGGTGTGGAGCTCCATCGAGTGAAACCTGCCCCCCCCCCCCCCCGGGGCATCGCAATGTCAAACACAGAACTCTACGATCAAAAGAAGAAATGAATCTAGCAGGCTTTATAATTTATTCCATGCTAGGCTACTGACAGCCCAAAATGTAACATGAACAGACCACGCAGAATTGTTACTGCCGGCCTATCATGCCATGAAGAGACATGAGACAGAAATTGCATTTCGAAACACGCAGGTTCACTTGAGCAACCGTATCAGCCTGTGTTCTGCCAAGAATTTGCAGGGATGGGGGGATTCCTCAGATCCCAGATCTCAATCTTAAACCCTAACCATGATCGACAGCGTGACAAACCACTCCAGGATCTTATACTCCCGCTGCTGTCAGCCGGTGTGCCAGCACAAGGGGAATGGATCAAATCAATCACTGCAGAACAAGGTCAGGTGCCATCCTGCATATCTCTGCTCCCCCACGTCTTCAGCAATACTGCAGTTTCCCCCGACATCTTAAACACTGCAGACTCTCCCCCTACATCTTAAACACTGCAGACTCTCCCCCTACATCTTAAACACTGCAGACTCTCCCCCTACATCTTAAACACTGCAGACTCTCCCCCTACATCTCATACACTGCAGATTCTCCCCCTACATCTCATACACTGCAGTTTCCCCCTACATCTTACACACTGCAGATTCTCCATAAATCTTAAATGCTGCAGATTCTCCCCCTACATCTTTAATACCGCAGACTCCCCCTACATCTTAAACAGACTTTTACGTAAGCAAGTCAAAGTCCCATCTCCGCCCCTCTTCTTGATTGATGGGTGGGTAACCAATCTAATATGACTGCACAAAATACCCTGCTCATCTCAAACCACCTGAAGTCGAGTTGTGACAGCGTTGACAGTGTTTTTCCCCCCCTCTAGATTAGTTTAGCTAAAAATCTGTTTGGTTCCATTGTAGTTAGTAGCTAGCAGTAACATTAGTATTTTATAGCTTGTTATAGTTCCGCTCGCTTTGCCTACATGCTTGTGATGTGTTACAGACCGGTTCCATTGCTCCTCATTCCTTCCCCCTCTCACCTGAGCTCTCACTACAGACCCCAATTTGCGTGTGAAGTGAACTGTGAAGTTCAACTCCGTGTATTTTTTTTTCTTTGAGTGAAAGACATTTTAAAGAGAAGCAGACCGATTTTACCAGACATTGTTTCTACTTGGGTATTTTCCGCCAAGCTTGATAAATATGCTTCATACCACTGATAAAAATATTATTTATTGTGCAGGAGCACTTTAATTCAGGGGAAACACAGACAGTTTAAAAATAAACAGCTACGTTATCATTCATTCTGCTCTGGCAGAAAACCTCCTGCTCCAGCACAACAATTTATCCACTGCTCCTTTGTGAAGACGCTGTGCTTCTTAACATGAATGCCATCACCATCACGTGGGAGACAGACAGTTCAATAACCTACAAGAATCATTCAGCCGATGCAGCGTGTGCCAGCACCAAATTCATTCAGCCTACAGCGTAAAAATGAACAGACCAAGTACTGCAATGTGGAACTGAGCTTACGAAGGAGAAAAATTCAAACCGAGAGATGGAACAGAGGAAATTCAGCTTCCAAGGCCTGTAAGAGAGCATGCCTATTTCACATGGCTGTTATAGAGAGTAGAGCCGGTATAGAGCGTCCCTGCTTCACACAGCTGTTATAGAGATTCACTGCTTCACATGGCTGTTACAGGGAGTCCCTGCTCCCATAGAGCTGTTCCAGGGAGTCTTTTCTCCGTAGTGCTGGAAGGGAGAATATTGATTTTCGTAGCCAAGGAGCTGCAGGATCAGTGCTCTGCAGCGCTGCTTCAGACGAAATTAATCTCCCCACTGGAGCAATCAGGGCTATTGTGTTCCAGCTTCCTGTAAACACCCAGCACAGCGTTATCCAGCAGCAAACTCAGTCAGCACCACTGCGCCATACAGAGCAGACCCAGGCTCCTGTAACCCGCTCGCGCACCAGATTCTGGTGGAGGGCCAGGTTTTAAAGCCAAGAGAGACGGCTTGTGGGCGTTAAGGATTCCTGTACTCATCCTGCATTTCTAAAATGTGTATCCTCTTGTCACCAGGGCCAGGGACACCAACAGAGACCCACCCCCACCCCTGCCACAGCCCTTGCCTTCTCCAAGGCCTGCAGACTGTGTCCTGGATAACAAATGATACTGTGAAGATCACAGATGGCGGATGATAGATGCTGCAATCACACTTGGCAACTGGGTTGCCATGACAACAAATCGTCACAGACCGAGCCGGAGTTGAGAGGTCATTGGGCAAACACCATCGCAGGCAGCGAGGGTGGACAGCAGAGTGGCATAGCAGTTCGGGAAGCAGCAAGTTGCAGGTTCAGTTATCAGGTGGGGTGCTGCCGTTGTGCCCTTGAGCAGGGACACCTTTACCTGAACTCCTCTGGCACATTCAGAGAGTTACGCAACTTAAGGCGTGTCAAATGCACTGGATCAGGTTTGTCTGGATCACAAATAAACAAAGTAATTACCGTATAACTGATGGAAATAACCAATAAAGGCGGTTAAACACCACCAGTCTCTGAGAGAACAGAAAACTTAAGGCTAGCAGTCCCTCTGATGCAGGAACCTGCCCGACATTTGGCTGACCATTTCCTGTCCTTCAGGAAAGAGCTGTCCACTTTCCCTTCCCTTTCAACAGCCTGGCACAGACAACTGACGACAGGCCCAGAACGGACGCCTCGCAAACCATAAACAGAGCCGAAGAGGAAGTGATACGTGAAGAATCTGTCATTTTTAGAGATTTTGACTGTGGAAACCCCAGAAATAAAATAAAATTCCCAAATTCACAGATGGTAGTAAGACAGCTTTGTTGCTGCCACAGAGTTGTTCGGTTTTGATATTCTGAGCTGTGTAAGCACCAACATTACTAAAATAATTCACAGGCCTAACCATTTACTTTTACAGTGTTTAACGGTAATCGTGCTAATCTGGGGTTGGTTCTGAAAATTGACTAAGGCTGTGATATGGCCATAGGTCAGCTCTCAAGTGATAATGTAGGCGTCGGCATGCACGTGGCGAAAATCACTTTGAGTGAATTTCAGAAAAGAAAATCAGAAGCAAACTTTGCAACACTGAGCTAATATAGGCCTACTCCAACAGTACTGGAACAATGCTAAATCATTTAAGATGCAAACACCTGACAGTGGCTGGGTGCGGCGAGCCTGCACACAAGTCACTTAAAGGTGCTTAAATTGCTTCCAAGACATAAATGGGCTGCTGACTGAAAGGAAACCACAAAAACCCACAGACACTATGGCCTGGCAGGACTGCCATTAAGCCTGTAGACACTGTGACTCTCCAGGACCGAAGTTAAACCAACATACACTGTGACCATCCAGGACCAGAGTTAAACCAACAGACACTGTGGCTCTCCAGGACCGGAGTTAAACCAGAAAACACTGTGACCATCCAGGACTGGAGTTAAACCAGCATACACTGTGACCGTCCAGGACCAGAGTTAAACCAACAGACACTGTGGCCTGGCAGGACTGCCGTTAAGCCTGGAGAGTCAGTGCAGAGACCGTAGCAATCCAGAGTTAAACATGCATGGTTAGTCTGTAAGGGATGTAGAGGATGGGGGAGGGGGGGGGGGGTGGGTAGGGGGCCCACATAACACAAACACACAGATGGCCTGCTACAGCCTCAGAAACAAAATATGGGTTGACCCCAGCATGTTCCTCTGCGAATCCTGAAACTGGGACCTGCAGTAACAGAATTCAGTGAGCAAACATCCAACAAAAATAGTATTCATTCAGAGGTACCAAGGGGTATGCAGTAGACCTATGCAACTAACCTACTGTACCCTTGAACAAAGTTAAACTAGGTGTTACCACAACCTGAGGTAACACCTAGTTTAACTTCGTTCAACAGTACAGTAGGATATGAACTGAATTGAGTGCAAACTCTAAGAATGTGCTCATAACCCAATTTAGAGCTGCCTTACAGGATCTCACAGCATTTTAGGCCATCCAAGAGAATTCCAGAGGGAACAAAACATCTCCAAGTCTCCTACATTTCATCAGCGATCAAAGTAGGCTAATCTATTTGTTTATTACAACATGTCAGAGCACACTTAAAGTAAATAAAATCCCCACATCATATGTTAACTAATTGCAAGTGCATGCCTCATACACACACACATACGCACACACACACAGGCACTGAGCTTAAAGAGAAACATGTTTTGGAGTTTTAAGTGATCATCCGTTTGCCCCTCGGAGGCCCAAACAGCCTTTATCTGGCCGTTGCACAGTGGGAGATCTCCATCGAGTGCACATTCCACCGCCCGACTGCATCAGGGGTCACGACACCTCAACCCAACAACAAGAAATATTACCAGCCACTCTAATACAGCCTTTGTGTGGTTTCTGAGAAGGGGGGGGGGGGGGGAGAGAGAGAGAGAGGCGGAGAGAGACAGAGAGAGACCAAGAGCTCCTGAAGAATGCAAGTTTTCCCCGTTAGCCTGACCCATGTCCACACAGGCCTACATTAGAACATCCATGGAACACACCAGCCCAAGTTGACGCCAATCTCGGTGCCTGAGACCCATTTAACTTAAAACCTATTTAAAAAGAAAAAGATGAGCACATGTTCTCATTCCACCACAACTCCTGCTTTCTCCTCTCTCACCGTCCTGTCCTCAGAGACCCTGGGCGACATTAGACGGGCGCTAGCTGAGCACAGACGCTACCCAGATGTTTTTTCACACATTTAAAATCCCCATATTTTTCACATGTATTTTCTGTCATCGTGAACATGTGTAAAACATAAATCTATTTTTACCCATTTTATTTTTAGTTTTTACTTTTATTGAATTTAAGTATTAAATATAAAATAATTCAGTGCAAACAACTGGATGTGATCTGGCTGTATCTTTTTAAAGAAATGGAGATTTCACCATTATAGCATTTTGATATTTACAGTCATTGAAAATACAAAAATATTGGCTAAAGATGTTTCACACAGGCTAATATCAAGCGTGAGCAATGCCATTGAGCTGGTGGGGTGGGGGGGGGGTGGTCTTGTGGGGATTTGTCCACTTTGGACTGTTCCCATGAACTTGGCAAACAGCTCAGCCAGATTCCATCCAACACATGTAGCACAGCCCACCCCAAACTGTGATAACAACACGCAACATTCTGACACCCCCTGCTAAAGTGGCTCTCCTATCTATGAGCGATAATCAACCCTGTATCTCCATTCAGCTTCATTCTCTTCAGTATGTGCAAATCCATTTTTTTCCCCGCACACATGAGAGATTGGTATTTATGACTGTATTTTGGGGGGGGGGGGGGGGGGGGGGAGGGAGTTGCCGAGATGCCAAACTGCTGCTGCTCTTTGTCAAACAGTTATACACACCTCGTTTTATCACACAACACATAAGGGGCGGAAGAGGAAGACCTAAACTTCCACAAGGTGCCGAGCTAAGGGGATTAACCCAGGCTAATAATACCTCTTCCGGCCGAGCGGCAGGACATCGGTACAGGATTCCTAAGCTCAGAATCCTCTCGTAACGGAAGAAAGACACAAACAACAGCAGGAATTCAATGCAGTCTGGGTCTCTCTAATCAAATTTAAAAAGGAATGACAACCCACTTGCTTTCAAGCCATCCAGTCAACAATTTCAAACAATAAAACACAGCACTGTGTGTAAGGCAGCCTTTCCTGCTGGGAGGACAAGGGATTAAAAAGGCATTTGGAGGTCACAGGCAATGATTCGGTTTTCAAGCTTCATGACAAAAGAGTTCCTTTCATGATGAAATGGGCTCAGTGTTCACCTTAATTTGCACTAGGCCCTACCTTTTTTCACTCATATACGTAACATTCAAGATAAGCCTTTGAACTGTTCATGTAATTCAGACAGGACAATGGGAACATTTTGAGGGATGCACACCAGAACAGTCAAACAATCGAGTCGGTGTTCCACCAACAGCCTCTTTTACAAATGCCAGCATCCGTTTCAAATAATTAATCAATTTTTCCGTTTATGGCTGGAAGCCCTGTAGGCACTGCTGGAAACCATTAGAGGCAAATAGTCTCTTAATGGAGGTAGCGGGGGCAGAGCAAGATAGAACAGCAGCAGTGATGCAACCACAAAATAAAATTTGGGCAATTGCGTGCTATCAATGACCTAATTGTTTTTAACCATTTTTGTACGGAGGGAACGGTCCCTAAGTTTACTGGTTCACACGAACCAGTGACTGACGTGATAGCTCTACACACTAGTGCAGCGGACGAGTGAACTGCACAAGCATCCCTCAAAACCGGAGTGTGAGGAAGACTGCTCTGGAGGAGGAAGGAGCGGTGTTCACTGGAGCAGACACGTGAAGGAGAAGGGAACAGGTTCCTTGCCCGCACGCAGAGACCAGCTGGCAAAGGATGACCGCTCCACTCACTGACTGCCAACAGCCCCCCACACTCTACAGCAGGAGAGCCGCATCGGCCCCCAGGGCCGTTTCTGAACATTTTGTGGCTCGAAGCAACATTTTACTTTGGCAAAAGGGCGTAATGCCAGAGATTGCCGGTGCATCATAGATATGCCTTAGCGGCATGGATATTTTATTATATTTTTAAGGTAAAAATCCTGCATAGTATGCCTTTGAGCCGCATTATGCCAGAAATAGCTATGCATGCCATGAAGAATAAAATCCCCATGTTCATATTGTGCTTATTGTGTCATATTACAAACAATTGCATAAAGGAGGTAAAACTTCAAATTAAAGACCGAGGTGAATCAATAGGCCTGGAGTGATTAAAGTATGGACACCTGGCCACAAAAACCAACCATCTGGAAGATAATGAAGAATTCAAAGACACAGCAAGTGGTAATGGGTCCAACCTGCATTGTGTTAACAAGTTTAAGGAAAAAAAATTATTAAAGAAATCAAGCATGTGTTCAACAACCTAATTAGAAGCCTATTTATTTACCTCTGTCTTTCATGTGATCAAAAAACTTGTTATGCAAATGTTTGCAATGTAGCACGATAAGCACAATGTAGCAAAATTTCAACATGGGGATTTTTTTTGTGGAACGCAAAGCTATTTCAGACATAATATGGCTTAAGAGGAGTACCTAATTAAGAAAAATTAGCTGCTTGTTAAAATTACGGGATTGTCATGGTGTTTGGAAGAAAAAAAGTGTGAGTCTGAGAAAGAACAGAACCTGTCAGGAGCTCTTTATTCGCATGCTGTGCCAGTGGTGGACTGCAGTAGCACTTATCAGGACCAATCAAACCTAATAGCCATGTAATTACAGGTCAGAATAAGAGACTAACCATTCACACCTATTCAATTACAAAAGATTCATGCAACCCTATCTGTACAAAAATCACATTTAAAAAATTGATGCTCAAACCCAGCTCTCCAAAATGCGGGTCTCCGTATAAAAGTTGCCCTTCTTCATAATGGCGTTTCACTCAGTGAAAGAAATCCTCTATTGCAGCCACATTTGTCATACATTAAAACGGATTTACTCTTGTGGTAAGAGGAGTCCATTAATCGTATCAGCTGCTACGTCCATAAAACACGATAAACCAGTCTGGGCATGCCCCAGTGGATGTGCACTCTGGTCTGCATATCGGAGTCCTTGTTTAGAAGTGCAGAGGGTAACAAGAAACCTGAGGAAATGACAGTGGACACTGTACAATGGGACAAAGAGAGGACACTGTGGCACTGTCACTCTTTGTTTTCTGCCCCAGTTACTGTATCAGAATTTGAAGTGCATTCAAACGTTCTGTAAAAAGAAGGCACTACGAGTTTTTTTTTTTTTTTTTTTTTGAAGGGAATGCAACCTGCCATGATCAAAAACCATCTTGGTGCCAAAAACAAAGACACTAAGAGCCCAGTGTTCTTCCTTTCCTGTCGGGGCACAGGGATTCCTGAACGTGGAATGTGATTGTCGCTGCCATAGAAGATACTCATGCCTCTACGGAAGCGCAGAGAGGGAAGTCATTGCGCAGCCTCGCACCACCGTGACGAATCCTCTCTCTCTCTCCTCCGCCTGGCTGGGCCGCCTCCCGCACTGGCACCCCTGGGAACGAACGGGCCCCCCGCAGCAGGCCGACGTCCCTCTGAACGGACCCAAACAGCTGGACCCAGCACTCGCCGTCCACCCCGACCCTCCTGTCCAAATTCATCGCTCCGGGACAGATGTTTAGCACACCACCCGCATCATCCGTCACAGCTGCCCCAAGCCGCAGAGATGATTCATAAACTCACTGAAGCAGCAGACGGCTTTCCACTGGAAATGTCGCCACATCTGCATAAATCTAAGCTTGGTTACGCTTCCACATTTTAACAATTGCCCTTGTCTCAATTCCGATTAATAGCGCCATACGTTTTAACAATATTTACATGTAGAGGTAAGAGGGATTTGCATTTTTGTGTGATATTCATTGGTATGATATTTTCTGGACAAATTATGCCACTTAAGTTTGACATGTAAATAAACCTACTGAGCTCACAAAGGAATCGAACGTTGGAGAAAGTTTGTTTAAAATCAGTGCTGCACCATTTACAAAGGCAGGGGCGGGGTCCTGCCTTTGAGGCCGCCCCAGTATATAAACCACCAGCAGTGGAGAGCTCTCTACAGTCGGCCTGCTTCACACCAAGAACAGAGCAGGAAAGACAAAGCTGTTTTCAGCCTGAGGCCCTGGAGTTAGATGCACAGTCTGCCCTGGTCACTTTCAATCACACCACACACACGCTGCGTTCTTCATCTGGCTATCCGAGGCTTAGATATGGTACAGCAGCAAAAGTGCTTTGTGCTCATCCCAAATCTAAAACTGCTCCCAGGACTGACCTATAGGGTATGGTTCACCCCTGAAGAATCTACGCACCACAGGAGAATTAACAGAGCTGGGTGGAAATTGCACTCTGGGGGGTGACTGTGCTTGGAAAAAACTGACTTACAAGATGCATAGCTGAGCAATGATTCTATAGTATAAGGGGGTTAGGTCTACATCTTCTATTCTATGGTAATGTAAAGCCATCTCAAACCGAGAATATTCTGGAATTCTTCCAAGCCACCAGGTAGCCTAATACTGCTTATGGAAATGTTGCCAATGCATTGTAACACACACTTCTGAAAAGATGAGCAATTCTAGGGATATTAACATGACTTTTCTTCCTGTCGGGAAACCATGCTTCATCCCCAGAGGGTTGCTTAAACTAACAGTATGTTACCAACTTTCCAGGAGGCAGGGGGTGTCCTTTCCAGCGATGGCTTTTGAACCCCCAAAATGGGCGGCTTCATCATGCTATCAGTGACTCAGTGATGTCAACTCGTCACAATTTGAATCATGATTCTTGATCCAGCACTTGGTAGCTTTTTAAATGAAGTCACACTTTCCCATCATTGCTTTCCAATATACAATAAGCAAAAATCTCTCGTTGACGTATCATATGAACATTGTCGCTCCCTGCCCTTGCCTTCACTGACCACAAGCCACTTCCCCTGCCAAAGAAACCCTTCAAGACCAAGCTGGTTTCTGTTCCGTGAGAATAGACAAAAGAGTCTGTGAATCAGACTCCACAAAACGCAACCATGGGACAAGATATCATCCTCTCTACTTTGAAACACACAGTCTGCTCTTGTGCCAACCAAAATGAAATACCCTGTAACAGTTTCAACTGAGAATATCTTGGGAGGTTTGCTCACCAAAGGGTGTGAACAAAGCATGATTATTCAAGCAATATGCCACTGTACAAACCCGCAGAAAACGCAGTATTGTAATTTTAGCGATACTTTGATGGTATTCCACATTTCTATTCGTGAAAGTATGTTGTAGGGTAAGTAGCCTATGTACACTACGCAATAATCACATTTCCTGTTCTACATAGGACTCGCATTTCATTTAAAATGATACGCAGACGGTCGATTTTTCTAAAGCAAAATATTAGAAGTATTAGAAAAAAAATATATATATATATATATTTTTTTTTAAACGACAAAGCTCAGAGAGGAGTTACTCAAGACATAAGTACTGTTGGCAGGGTAATCGGAGCAATGATAGAGCTGAAACGGTAAAATAAGAGGACCAGTCCGGATAGCGAGGCTATTCAGAACGCACTGCACCAACACCTCAATAGGCTATTATTGTAGGAACTGTTTAAACTCCAAGGCCTACCTCATCACTTAAAATGTTACCGATCAAACACTCCCACGATTTTCCCCAAGCTGAAAGCCAGTTCACAGCCTTCTTTTGATCCAGTGACATTAGATTCACGCGGTGCACTGGTCAGTTCTAGGCTACACCATGTGCAGAGGCTATCTACGTATACATGCGAAGGATCGGAATTCATTCAGACCAACGTGTTGCCTCTTCTTTCAACGTAATGCCGATATATATGTTTTCTTTTTCCATTTCTTTTTTTGCTTGGCACCAGACGCGCACGTGATGTCATGCAGAAAATCAATAGCTGTGAACAGAACACCATGCCATCACGTGCATTTATATGGGGACGCCAATGGGAGGAAAACGCCCTATTCGCTTCGCTTGTACCTTATGACAAAAAATTAAATATATAGCCAAAAAATTAGCATGGCACCATTAATGGAGGACATGCGTGTGCTATGAAGTGAGTGAACTGTATACATATAGGCCATACAAAACCATTCAATTTTGCTATTTGTGTTATTTACAGCGTATAATTAATGACAAAATGTTGTGAATATAACAAGTGTGCTCAGGTTATTCGCACCGAAATAGCCTTTGCAAAGCATCGCCTACGAACGACCAGCAAAACCCCTAAATATTTTCAGCTCCATTGTGCGAAACGGTTGTGATCGGGTAACAAGCGTAGCCTTTTCCAATTTTCTTTCATGAATGGATATAATTAAGTAATGTTCAACTCGCCCAGTGAGTGAATTACCCTGCATAGCCTACCAACTGACGAACACATGAAAGACGCACCGCTTAAAAACACAAGAAACGATGCGACAGCGACATGCGTTGCACTTACCTTTGACTTGAGTTTCATATTCGGCGATAATCTCCTTGTCTTTTCGCAGCCTCGCAGGTGAAGTCATCTTTATTTGTACAGTGGATCAGAGGCCAGATAATAACAATGTTGTTGGTGGCAATTAGCGAATAGCTAATGGAGTGAAAACTGCAATGGCAACAAATCCGACCGAAGAAGATCCAGATATAGCCTAAATTGTGGCGAATCGCAGATCTGGGTTGCTATTGTTCCCGGCAATATTCAGTCTGTCTGCATTTCGAGGAAACGTTGTTGCATCCTTCAGCACACACATCCCCGGGTCCAGTGTCGAAAAATAAAAGCCAGATTCATTCCCTTTCCCGAATGAAGCGCGGACTCCCGCGGTTGCAGAAGCGGTTTCCTTAATGTAGGCTACGCGTTCACAGCGGGAACTGCGCTGCATGTGCGCGGCGGCTGCTCTCTCTCTGAAATGCAGACAGGGATATGGTTTTGCTTGATAGTTCAATCGCCTGGGTAGGTTATATACAAGCTGCGACAATGTCAGGGTCGCAAGAGGTGAAAGATCTATAGATCTATAGATTATAGGCAAAAATTTGAAAGCATATTAACATTTGAAACATTTAATGGACAGCCTGCAGAAATGCTATATGTAATTATGCGCAAATTTTTGCAGTTACAATGTGCAATAGCCTATTCAAATGAGGTAAACTGTATTTGGCAGTCAACAAATTGTCTGTGATCTCTTGACGACTAGAGCCGTCTTATTATGATCTATAGCCTAGTTGAAATGTGGTTGCCATGGTCACATTTTCAATAAATTTAAACATAACTGTTACACCGATCTGTCTTTGAAAGAGGAAAAACAATTCTAGTATTGAATAAATAAACATTTTTTTCTCATGCTGTCATATGTAACAATTTCCTAGAAAGAAGGCTCCGATTGGTTCCCTGGTCTTGAAATAGGGAAAACCATGCCCTAGATGTTTTTTCTTGTAGTTCTCATTTGTAGCTTCTTGTGTATGAATTAGACATTCAAAAGTATCAACATCATAATCAGAACAGAATAAAAGGAAATAAGTTGTGGAGAATAGCCACATCTTTGCCTGCGTCATTTCTGATTTTTTTTGGGTTTTGCATTCCAATTTAACTTAAAATTCATTAGTTTGGATTCCTTATATTGGAAGGAATCCAAATAGTAAACTCTGGAGACAGCATTTGCAATCGCCTTCTCACTGAGATAAGAGCAATCCATAGTATTGTTATGGTGAATTTACAGTTTACAAATTCTCATCAATTATCCAGCCATGTTTAAAGGCAAAAACTTTTCGGCCTATTGTACATTTTGGAGTATGTTTAGCTTGGTAAAACAGATTAAATGTGGTCTTTGATAAAATGATAATGACGACAAATGAGATAATACGTGACAATTAACTAGACTAGCCAACATATTGCATCGCGATCTTGCGCAGCTCAGAGTGGACAACTTAACATTAAATACTAATGGATCATTGTTCTACCTCCAACATTTAACTAGCTATAGCTAGCTATGTATCTCCAGCTAGCGTAATGCATCTGGAACGACTGACCATGTATGTGAACATAGCTGAACTAAAGTTATAAAAACCAAAACACCCTACCTTTAAAGTTTTGTGCCATTCATTTTAGGTAAGTCCCCAAAAAGTTGTTACACATGTTGCATGTGAATCAGGCTAGTCGCAGAGCCGTTCACATTCACAAACTTGCCGGGCAAAGTTGGCTAACTTTGAATGTCTAAAATCTTGGGAAAGGGTAGACTCATACGCTCGCTAACATTGCCCCTTCCCCTGTCTAAACTGCTGGATGTGTTCATTGGCTAAACGCCTTAAAAATGGCACAACTCCTGACGAATCGAAAGGTGTATACAGGTCCTTTAAGGTAAGGCAGGCCTTTCGTTTATTGTTAAGAAATGACCCAATCATAGTGCGTACAGCACACAGGAGGCGGGACGTAGCCAATCGGAATTCGTCCGGTTCGACAACTTTGGAATTTGGGGTTGCAGGGAAATGTCTGATGTGATTCTGCCTAGTCTACTACAGGAAAGAACGGATTAGCTAGCACAGATCTTCTCAGGGTCGCTCCTCGGCCCCTCCGTGTAGATTATGTACTTTTTTGTGAGTAGATCTCGTGATAAACTATGGTTGTTGAAAATTTCTACTTACATTTTCCCCTTAAAATAGCACAATTTGGATTTGGTCCGTTATCACGGGCTCTGCCACCGAACGCTTTGCACTCCCCTCCCCCCACACTCTAAAAGTCGTAGTTTCAGCAGTTGGGTCTTTCTTATTTAAGTTGTCAGCCAAAATAATTAGATTAGTTAAAAGCCTATGTTTTTATATAAAAATAATAAATAAATAAATAAAATTCTAACTCTCTTAATGGATGAACCATTTGCCTTATCACACATTACAGTAATGGAAATAATCCATTGTCTGAGAACTTATCTGACTGATTATTAAATCATGAGATTCAGTGTGCATATTTTTGTCCCTGAATTTGTCCTCAGGCTGTGCTGTGACAAAAAGGAAGAGGCATTGGTATTTTCTGCCATAATTAGCAACAAAAAAAAAGAAGCTTTGGCGCTATGAGATAGATCACAAGTCTCTGAAAATCTCGCTATCTCAGGGCGCCAAAGATTGTTTCTTTGTTTATATGCAGTTTTATTTTTGTTACACGTGTGCTTATTAAAACTGTTGGCTTTTACTGCCACAATAACATGAACATTGTTGGGAAAACGTCCATGATGTTATTTATTGATTATTACTCTATCAAAATAATCTTAATGTGGTGTAACTGTCACGCAATAATTTTTAAAAAAGTGCTACTTCTGTGCTATCCATCCTTCTAATTAACAATGCAAGAAGGGTAGCTTAATTTAATACCTTTGTCACCATTATCAAATTAAGATACCCTTCTTGCATAGCTAATTAGGAGGATGGAGAGCACAGAAGTACCCATAGTTACATAGTCTGTAGTAAAAGTGCAGGGCTGATATTTGCATAGAAAATATTAAGCATTGAAAGTACTGCTCAGGGGCTGAATATAATGAGGAATAATCTGAAGTCTTTTTTTCTCTGAACCCACCCAAAGCAAAGTATTAAAGCTCTGAAACCTTCAGAGGGCTTTTGAAATAAAATTTTAAAAAGACTGAAGACCTTTGGAGTCCGGATGGCACATTGTTAGAATATCATTTAATATAATCCTGGAGCAGAGTCACCTCCCTTGACATTGACAGGAAAAAAATCCATCACAGAATACTATTGTTATTGTCAGGTTGAATCTGACCTCCTCCTAAGACCAGGGATGAGGAGATGGTGGGTGGGTGTGTGCGGAGGGAGTCATTCCCCTTTTCAAAGTGGCGGCTGACCTGACCTTAGACCTATGACTTGACAGGAACAAGACAAGGAGATAGCTGTCCCGGGAGTGTGTGTGTGTGTGTATGTGTATGTGTGTGTGTTTGTGTGTGTATGTGTGTGTGTGTGTGTGTGAGCGTGTGTGCACGTGCGTGCGTGTGCGTCAGTGTGCATATGTACGTGCGTGAGTGTGTGAGTATTTGTGCGTGGGTGTGCATTTGTATGTGCTTGTGTGTGTGTGTGTGTGTATGTGTGCGTGTGGGTGTGTGTGAGTGCATGCAAGTGTGTGTGTGGGTGTGCATGTGTGTGTGTGTGTGCGTGTGTGTGTGTGAGTGGGGATGGTGAGCAATAGGAAGACCAGGGTCTGTGGAAATAAATCAACCTGTATCCAACAGCGCTATTGGGATGGAAACACAAGCACGATGATGTACTGTGGGTCTTTCATGGCCATGTTTTGTGTTTATTGCATCTCTGGCAGGGGAATGAAAAATCCCTTGATTCTTCAGTCACCTTATTTGCATAAACTGTCACCGTGGTTATGCCAGATATGCAAACTTTAAGCTGTGAGAGCTTGAAAACCACATATTTCGGGAGGTGTTGAGCAGCATACTCCCAAAAGATGTTGCTGTGGTGGATGTTCCGACCAAGAGGAAAATGGAGAAAGAAATGGGGGGTGGACCACTGGAAAGAACGATTGATCTTGACCACCTCACAGAGAAGACAGCTAGTGATCCACTCCCACAGAACCCAAAGCATGTGAATGAACTTATTTATTTATTTATTTATTTATTTATAATACTAAACATTCATTTGTTGTCTCCAGTTTTTGGTCGTGTTGATCATTTAGCCTTTTCAATTGAGTTTTAAAGGGAGGCCAGTCCCACTGATTGGATTATGTAATAGTGAGGTATGCCTGGTTGTCTCTAGTCTGTCCCAGGTGTGTGCTGAAATACCGGCGTAAACATGTGCCGCGCTGCATTCCTGGTTCCGCTGGAGACTGCCGAGGAATGCTTCCCCAGCACGGACTGTAGGCCATTCTCAGACATCTCCAGCTACAGCTCCCTTGTAAAAATCCAACTGTGAAATCACACATCACAAATAAAACAGATATTTCCACCGTCTATGAAAGCAGCAATGAAGCTGTACCTTCAGGTATTACAGTTTGTTCCCCTGTTTTTTGAAAGCATCTTTGTGTGAAGGAAAACTGACTGTGTCATTTGCCGGTAAAGTGACTGGTATCATTCTAAGACTCCAGTCTAGTAGTGACTTAGGCCCGAATGCTATTTTGTTTATAAATCTGTAAAGGTAATTATAGACAGCTTCCTGCATCCAGTTATGTAACTTTGAAAAACATTGATGGATAATAAAGGGATACTTAAAATGGGAAGCTTATAATGTTCGACTTTAGATACTCAGATCAAGAACTAACAACAGGAAGCTGTGGTCTTACATGTGAGGAACGATCTATGAAGTCAAGTGGACATCCAGAATGTGTCCAGATGTCACTTATGCAACATTAAGCCTGAGTTTCGTTTCTCTAAAGAATGTGAGCAAAAGCAGCATTGATTTACAGCTGAGCTAATTGTACCCTGTTTGATTCTCATGATGTCAGTTCCCCTCTCTTTTTCAGGGGCATAAAGGGACATCTGGACCACTCTAAAATGCTTGGCTGTGCCCATACAGGAGGGTTTTTGGTGACTGTTGCCATGGGGAATGGCCAGAGAGCACAGTCCCTGCATAGGATCTGAGTGGGTACATTCTGGAAACTAAGAATTATTGAACCCCATAATGCAAGGGGTCCCCATCTCTGGTCCTGGAGAGCCAAAGAGCCTGCTGATATTTGTTTTCACCACATACAATGCATCAAAATGTCCAGTGTAAAATAAACTCAGATAGAATACATGTTGGTACTTTAGGATTCTTATAAACAGAGTTAGAGTTGATTTAACGCTGAGAATTTCACTTTAAACCAACATAGGCCCGGAGGAAAGCCTAACATAATTAGGAAACCAGGTTTGCAATTCCAAGGTTGAGGCTTTGATTCCATGTTGGAGCACTGCCATTGTGCTTTCAAGCAATGCACTGAACCTGATTTGCTTGAGTAAATATCCAGTTTAATAAATGGATTGTATGTTAAATAAATAAATAATGCAAGCTGCATAAGTCACTCTGGATAAGACCGTCCGCTAAATGTATACAATGTCCTATAAAGAAACCATATCATCTGAGTTGACTGATGACCTGAAATGAGCTGTCAATCACCAATCAAAAATTTTTGGGCCGTGTCCAAATCAGCGTATTTGCCTAGTATTGAGTAGACAAGTTGAATGCAACTTGCATGGAGCTATACTCAATAGTAGATGAGTGCACTGATTTAGACATGGCCCTGCTTTCCACAGGGGATAAAAATGATTGGTTCAAATCAATGAGTCATTGAGAGCATATTATAGCTCCACCCATTTTTAGTATTATGACACTTCACTTTTCCATCGCTGCTGTAAGGGCTTCTCTTAGATGGAAACAAGGCTAGTGACCAATATACTAATTACATGGGGCTCAAAGGAGAGGGTAAAACATTTGTATTTAAAATGTATAAGGAGATAAGTACATGTTAACAGTACCTGAAAAGAAGCTTTGATCTTTCCTAAATGTGGTTGCTGAATTTGTTTGACCTATGCACCTCTGTTTCTACCCAAAAGACTGCAATTTGAGTGCATCCTTTTAAAAAAAATAATTACACAAATTTTCCCTATTATGCCTACATTGAATTTAAATTCCAATCATAATCTGCTTTGTGATGGCCCTCTACTAAATAAAAATAGATTTTGTCATAGATTGGTTATTTTAAGTGACTGATTGTATCAAGTAACTCTGAGACAAAGATTCTGGCAATAATCTGTAAATGTGATCCTACCTCTGGCTGTAAGAAGGATGGTCTGACCAACCTCAGCACTTCATCTCACCGATATTGCCTTTTATTCATGACTATTATTCATGAGTTAATTCATGCAAGCATTATGTATTTCATGTTGTATGAAAAAGGAGTTCATCAAAAGCCATTATAGACACCTTGGCTATAAACATTCTGCGCAGTTGCTTCTGAATAGATGTACTTTATATATATAAACATATATATAAAGTATAATGTACATGTATTAAGTGGTACCTAAGTGCAACATTTTCATTTAGGGAGGAAATTGTTAATTACCCAAATCCCATTAGCCCGAGACTGAATAATGTAATATACTCCGTATGGGTTCGAGTCTAAGAGCTTTTGGGTCTGGCACATCATAAATCCATCTGAAATAAGTTAAAGCAAGGGTTGCAGTATGCAGGCAACCGTAACTGAGTCACACGCAGAATAATAAAATAATAACAGAGCATGTTATACTATATAATATAACAGAATGATTGCTCCAGCTGCGTTGGGGCAGGTTTTCTGCAATACAGACTTTTTCTACTTTGAATGTCTGGAATTTTTTACTTGTGGTACCTTTGTAAAGTATTCCTCCATTAGAATAAACTATTCTTCCTCCATTAGAATATCTCCATTACCTTGCCAACAGCCACAATACCCCATGGTCCTGTCCTACCTGCTGGCTAAATATTAATGGGGCTGAACTTGGTAAGTACTATGATGAGAGATCTGTTGGGAAACCAGATTGTTGGATATGGTGCTGGTGGGCCAGCTGGAGACATTCCACCCTCTGGAAAACCAATGCAGTGAAGAGCTCATTGTGTAAGATACTGAATCCAATCTATGCAGTGATGGGGACACTGTGATGCAAGAGATGAAATCTTTCAGGTGATGCTAAAACACAGATTCAATAGATTAGGGCAGGGGTCCTCAAACTTTTTTCCACCAAGGACCTCTTTTATGGGAGGAAAAATTTTCAAGGGCCTCCTCACATACGTATCAAACAAATAATTTCATATTAGGCCTATTTCTCATACACCTGTATAGGCTATGTGCAAAGACAAACACAAATTAAGAGAAATGTATTAAAAAATATATGATCATAATAAATGATTATATGATTTTATTAAATGTAGAGTACATTATATATATTTAATACATTTTTTAAAAATCAGAACAATGCAGCCTATAGTTTTTCATGGACCTCCTAGCTATGTGCCACAGACTCCCAGGGGGACCACAGACCCCAGTTTGAGAACCACTGGATTAGAAGGCCTGCTCTGTATTTCTAACCCTTTGAAGAGTAGGTTTGTATCAACATTCTCAAGCAGTGTTCTAGAACATTGCTTTCAATTACCGATAGTTATTGTTACATCAGCTTTAGAATGTTAAGTTAAGAACACTGTAATCACATATCTGTGGTCTTATACCTTAAAGGCATACTATGCAGGAATTTTACCTTGAAATGTTAAAAATAACCATGTTAAGACATATTTATGATGTATTGGCAATCTCTGTCTGTGTACTTTGACCGAATTCGTACACCTTGATTTGTTATTCTACAATTTCTGGGCGTGGCACTCTTTTCTGTGTGGGGAGGGGTGAGTGTGCCTGTGGTTTGGGATCAGATTGCAGTGGAATGTTTGCTGTTAGCTAGCTACTGCTACTACAATAGCAGAGGTAAACAAACACAAATACTGTAAAGTGAAACGATAAGCCGACAGGGTTAGTTCACAAACCAGTTAACCTTGTAATTGCTTTTCCCTCGATGGAGACAGCTGAAGTTCACAAAGAGCATGAAAAGCAATATGGAGTTGGTATGGTTTCTGTTGGACCTGTAAGTAATGTTACCTCTAGCTATCTGGCTAGCTATGTTCGGTAGCTAGATTACCAAAGTTGGGTAGTCAGGGTGACTGAGCGGTGCTGAAGACGGGAGGAGTAGACTTCTTTTGCTGTAAACACAGGACCACAGCAAGGCCGAAAGATCCTGAATAGTGTGCCTTTAAAGTTTAAAGCCCAATCTCACTGTCATAGAAGCTGAAACATTTAAATTTAATGCCCAGTATATTTATGAAGGGTGAGACCTGGATGTGGGCACTGATGTGTCCTTGGAGATGCTTCTTGATGAATATTCATAAAGGATAATGTAAGCATTCAGGAAGTTAAAATGAAGGAATGCGAAAGGCAAAAACTTCTTTTGTATGGCCGGTTTGTCTTACCTTAGGCTCAATTAAATAATTAGCTGGACTCTAACACTGTTTTAGTCATAAATTATAACACAGTAAGACATTTCACATTGGGGCCTAGGAACAGTCCTTAGTTGCCCTCAATGAGATTATACAGAAATGCAGGATCAATGTGAGATCACATAAATTACATTAATCAAATAACTGAGAGCTGAAGTTGGGTTTAAATCTAAAAATGGATACAAACTTTCTTGTCCATGCTGTCTGAGGTATAGGAGCGTTCTGTGACCAAGCCTTTGTACTTACTCTGGCCATTAAATGTTAAAGATAAGAACAATTTAAAGTCCAATAATCTGTTGATTTTAGCTAGTATTCTCTTTATGGATGGATGTGTGAAAAATGACTGGAAGATAAAAAATGGTTTGATCTGTTTGCTAGATTCATGAACCAATGGAGTGTACACCTGAATAAAATCACAGCACACATTGAGAAACAATTTCAGCAATGTTGAGCAGCATGACAATACTGCCCTCTTGTGGCTATTTTATAATAATGGCATCATTTTGGAAGCCGCAGGGCATGGCCATTTGGAAAATAGATCTCATACAAACACAAAAAAAAAAGAAAAAAAGAAGAAATTGACAGAGTGAATAATATCAATGTGGGAAACAAATTGTTGTGAATGTTTTTATTTAAGTTATTTAAAGCCACCACAAATGTAGGGCGGTTCCTCACAGACAGCTGTAATGTATACTTTTGTTTTGCGTTCCAATGTTACAGAATTCCAAGAATCTCTGACTTTCACCAGGATTCCAAACAGAATTTTCCCATTAAAATATGGTCAAATAAAAGTTAAACTTTTTTATTTGAAGAAACCAACACATTGCTTTGAAGTTGGCTATATAACCACAAGGTATTTTTTAACTACCACAAAGTGCAAATCCAGTCTGAGATGCCTACAACTGAAATTGTGTTTATTTTATTTCACCTTTATTAAACTAGAAAATCAAATCCAATTGAGATACAGAATGTCTTACAAGAGAGACCTGTTGAATGCCAAACAAAATGTTTCAAAGAGGGTGTGTCGCAGTAAATGCTATTTAAGTGATCTCTTTTATACTGAAGCTGCAATTTGGTAGCTGAACTTTGTTTTTGTAAATGCTGGTGCCATTAATTTTAAGGATAATAATTTACTACTGTGCAAAACGTATAAACAGACTATGCTGCATTTACAACCCATTTTTATACAATTTGCTGCAAATCTTTTATGAAGCCTGTTCCATTAACTATATCAAAGAAAGTGTGATGTAGCTGTGACAAAATTATGTAAGATTTTATTTTATTTTTAAAATTTGTAATCACCTGGCCAGTCCAGATCTCATTAAATGGCTTGTCTGAGAGTATTTTCCATCTGCTACCCCAAGATGGCGCATGAGGTATGTGAATGGGAGGAAACCATGGATACAAAATTTTATCAAGTTTTCATTTGGTAAATGGACTGCATTTATATAGCGCTTTTTATCCAAAGCGCTTTACAATTGATGCCTCTCATTCACCCATTCACACACACACTCACACACCAACAGTGAAAGGCTGCCATGCAAGGTACCAGTCAGCTCCTTGGGAGCAATTAGGGGTTAGGTGTCTTGCTCAGGGACACTTTGACACGCCCAGGGCAGGGGATCGAACCGGCAACCCTCCGACTGCCAGACAACCGCTCTTACCTCCTGAGCCATGTCGCCCCCATTTAAATGATGATAATTCTTTCCTGTCTTTTTTTTTTTTTTTTTAAATATTGTAATCATCAAAAGTATTACATTTGCATTGTTGGCATTTGAATTGTAGGCTCAAGCAAATTACACCCTTTACATAAAAGCAATTTATACAGCTGGACAATTACTGAAGGAACTCAGGTTAAGTGCCTTGTTAAAGGGTAAGTGTTAGTGTCGTACCTAGGGATTGAACCTGCAACCTCAGAGCTATAAGCCCTGTTCCCTATCCATCCGGGTGCGCCAATAGGTCCAGCTAAGTCTGGCAGTCAGGAACAGTAAACATTGATAATATGTTTTTAAAGACCAAGACAAAGAAAAGCCTTTATGACTAACGGACCATTTTCATCTTGACAGCCATGAAATGCAAATATCAGATTGCTGAACTCTTTTAAACATTATTATTTTTATAAGTAAAGTGTGTGCTGTATATGAGGATTTATAATGGCAAGAATTATTCTGCCATAGAAAGAAGAGTATATTGGACAAAAAGAGCTTTACCATAACACGTGGTCACTGCTGTGGGAGTGTATCTTCATAAAGCCTTATAAGGCATGCATCGCACCTTTTAAGCATGATATCACTGCTTTATAAATTAACATAACATTATACACACACACACAAACACACACACTATATATATATATATATATATATATATATATACATAATAATTTTAAAGGATAAAACATGTGAAATTAGGTGGAGGTCATGAGAACCCGGAGAACTAAGCAGAACTGGTGAAATCCTAAACTGCCATATATCCTGCTGCAAACGTTATAACATAAAACACAGAGGAATCTTCCAAACAGTAGGAATTATGACCATCTCTCCTGCAGCATAAAGTATAAAGTTCCCAGTCTCAGCGCTGTACACCAGAAGGTTTCATAAACTAAACGGAGAGATGTGATTGGGGGAGAAACGTGACACAGCTTTTAGCCGCAGCTGCCGTTCTTGTGAACCCTGACCTCTGACCTTGTCTGGGTCTCATCGCCTCGTGAGCTGCAAACGGCAGCACCTGGTCCCATATCTTCGGAGATTTTTAAGAGTTTAAGTGCTCACCACAGCATGCTGCTGGAATGTGACATACATTAAAAAGACAAATTTCAAGTGTCCTGTCACCTGTCCCTGTCTTTTTACGAGATTTTTTTTATCTCTTCCCCTAACTCAGATCCATCTGTCTCTTGCTTGTTGTCCTCTTTGTACTGAGTGCTTGAGGTTAGAGTTATTATGAGGGGTCGTTGTCCCTGTAGATATGACATCTGGCATAACTGAAGATCCTTTTTTAACATCTGTCCTTTATGCTTCAACTGTTTTTAACATTGAAAGATATAGTAAGGACAAATTTGGAGGAAAATGTTTTTACATTTTTTTTTTAACACAAGCCAGAAAGTGACATGCCCACAATAAAATGGCTACTATTCTTGAACCTTTATGAATACTGACATAATTCTGGTCTCTTCTGAAAGGTAACCCTTTGTTTCTCAAGAGTCAGAATTACTCTAAATATTTCTGAAAAAACGTGACAGAAGCTCAAATACAGTGGACATTTTTTTCTCACCTAAAACATAATTATTTATTGAGTGGATACAGATGCTTGTTGGTGTTCCTGGTGGGCTTAGACACACAACGGAGACATAGGCACAATGCTGGACCAATCCTGATTTAAATGATGACAATGCCACCAAAAATGCACATTTTTATTTTAGCTATGTCCAGGCGGATTTACAAACAAGCCATGGGGTTAAAAGTACTTTATCGGTAAGTTTTACACTGAACAATGTGTGTGATTGGTTATTTTCCAAATTTGATTATGTACAGAAGTTTGGTATTTTTTATACTTTATACTTTCATACATTAGAGCCCATTTTGTACCACCATATAACATGGCTTTCTATCTAAGAACCTTGCCATTTCACCTACATCTGCCCTCCCTCCTCTCTTGGCAGGACTGATCGGAGGGTGTGTGCAGCTTTCCTGTCAACAGTCTGTCATAAAACTACTAAAATTTCCTCCCCCAGAAAAAACTATAAACCAGCTATGATGGTGCCGCTTATACCAGTTCAAATTGATGGCTCCAGGAATGATCACAATCAAAATTGTCTTAATTTTTCTGAAGGAAGCCAATAGTTGATACATTTGTTAGCATATTGACAAAAGTCAATGGCTGGGATTCAGGCAACATCTGTCCTACAATTTTGCTAACAATTATAATAATTACATTGCTGTCTTCACAAACACATTGTGAACCATTCAGAAATTACAGCAACTAACTGGCCAAGCTGTGTTTGTGAATAAAAATGGTCATGCTTCTGTGTAGTGTTTTGATTGAGTACCAGCCAATGCATTTCCCCACTGCAGAGAGAGAGAGAGAGAGAGAGAGAGAGAGAGGCAGCACACGGTGGCAGTATAGTTAGATTTAATGTTCCTGCTTTCTTCTGAATTTCTGAACATTGCAAAGCAAATGTCTTGGTCCATACCACCGTACCATACTGATAAAATTAGACTGCACTGTTGTAGCCACAATATTCACTAGCACAGTCTGGACTCCATACCAGATTGTAGGGCACATCCACACACTGCAACTCATTTTCTTGGTTAGGATAAGCCGCCTAACAGAGCTGGCCCAAGGGTTTGGTGGCCCTAAACAATACAGTTTTGTGGCCCCAAGTGCTACAACATAAATTAGACCCATTTTTGTGGCCCTGGGATCATTGTGGCCCTAAACGACTGCATCAAGTGTTTATGCCAGTTGCCAGCCCTGCCTCCTGGAATCCCCAGAAGGTAACCTCATGTCCTCTAACAGCTCTCAGATGCACTGAGAGGCTCATTTTACCTCAGTTTATTTAACTTTCTGAAGTTGCTCTCAGCCCCTGAAGAACGCAAAGATCTTTGCCCAGTGTAAACACAGAGAGCCAACACTGTCTTTCCTCCAGAATAACAAAAAAAAAAAACCCAAAAAACATTCATCTATCATACGTGGTGCCAGATATTTTAAACAGCATGTAATTTTGTTACTAAACACCTCGCCTTTATTATTATTATTGTTATTTGCATGCATACTGTGGGTAAGATCTCCCAGTCCATTGGCCGTTGACCATTTGTGTTGGTTAAACGTCTTTACTGTAGCCCACAGTCAACAATAGAGGGGAAATTCAGCTGGGATATGACCACTCAAAGTCAAATTGGTTTCACATTATTCGTGGGGGGAGCCTCTTTTCAAAATAAACCGTCCAAACAAAGTGCTGACCCATAATGCAGCCCCAGGACAGCAGTGAGGAACTGCAGAAAACTCAGGAATGGCCAAAAAGGAGGATTTCACAAGGCTATGGATGACTAATATCAATGTTATTTTTATGATTACGATTATTATTAATTCAATGGATTCATTTTTTTAAGTGCCAATGCAAGATGGCTCCTCTTTTTAAGAGTTAATTTACCCATTTTACTTGCTAGTCTCCCTATGTACACACATGTCATGCACATATACTTTCAGCACAAGTACACACATACACATGCATTCAACAGAAGTGCACACATGCACATATGCGTTCAACATGAATAAACGCACGCATATATGCAATCAACACAAATGCACGCGTGCACGTGTGCATTCAACACTTGCACAAACATCCACGCATATATTCAACACTATTGCACACATACACATATATATTTAACACAACTGTGCATGTGCATGTACTGTAAACAGTATTCAACACTAGCCCACACATGCACATGTGGCATTCAACACTAGTAGCTATCAGAATAAAGAGCCGTAGTATGGCTTTAATTAACCATACACAGCCAGGCCGGTCTCCATCCACTGAGGGATCACTCAGTGTCAGTGAGTCTCTGAGAAATTTCTCAACACAAACAAACTGAATATCGCTTTACCTCGCCTGCATATACAGCCTGACAGATCTGTGGACATTTTGGAAAGGACTGTTTGTTGTTTCAACAACCTTATTTTAAACCAACCCCTGTCTCTCATTCTCTCTCCCTTGTTCTTCGTATGCCACATATTTTATCTATCACTTCATTATTTCAACCATTTTTGACGCTACTGCGTATGTACATTAAAAAAAATGTGATTTCTCACCAACATGTGGGTTGACCTTCATGTATGGATTGAGTATAGCACAGTAAGGTTTTCAGCAGAAATGCTTCAGTCTTGTCATTGGTGTAGTCTTGGTGTGCAGTTTAGCTTAATGGAAACATGACAGACTCAGAACCTAGATGCTGGAGATCTGGTACATTTGTCTAGAACAGTTAAAAATGGGTTAATACTGAATCAAAAAATTTGTAATGAACCTAGAGAAGAGTGAGTGGGTGATAGTTCTGGATGGATGGCCATGGTAAAAACCTGCTTGCAGTTGGTGATTGGGTAGAAAGAGGCAGGGAAAAGACCAAGAGTTCTGGCATGGAGGCGATGGGAGGGAGCAGAATCCTGTGATCAGGTGGCTTCTGTCTATGCCACATTCCAGTGTATTACTTTCCCTTTGATTTCAGCATTAACGCTAATCAGGGTTTAGCAGTGCACAGAAAGGCCCAGATGCAACCTGACGTTTAGACTTAGAGAACTTCAGGCCAGCACGATCACTTTGAGGAGCGCTGAGGAGGTATAGATCAGGCTTGTGTTTTAGTCTGTTCTTGGAGTTAAGAAAGTAAAGGTCAATGTCATGGGACAGTCTTTCTTGGAGTGCATTGCATTGGTTTAACTAGCGTTCTTGCAATGCTTGACGTATGTATTGATCCTGTCTATTTTTTCTTGGAGGGCAGTTATGATATATGATTGGGTATTCTTTCCATGACGGTGTATTGGCGTAATGGGCATTATTTGGGCGGTACTCTACTTTAATCAGCGCACAGCTAGGATGGATCTCACTGAGGAGTAAGCTGTATTACACACGGCTGCCAATCTTGCCTTCAGAATGCTGGAGGCTGATACTTAGATCTGCCAGACAGAGACAATAGCTTACCGCTAACATTGTGTCTTTGTTTTTGTTTCGCTTTGTTCTGTTGCAATATCAAGCCTGCCAGTTTCTGTAAAGACCATGCGACAGGGGATTTCCTTTGATTTCACTTTCAGAACTTTACTGAATCACACACTTACACACATACACACACACACACACATACACACACACACACATATTGCATCAACCATCACCTTTGTGGCTTTCACACTAAACTTACGTAAACGGGTTAAGAACAAAGGGAGGAGCTAGTATTTTAGAAAGGGGTACAAGTATATTCAGTCTGTTAAAACCTATCCCCCCCCCCCCCCCCCCCACAAATGTGCTTATCCTTTTAAAGATCTTGTGCCCCCTCTTAACATTTTCAAAAGTCCTGAATAAATTGGATTACAGCAATTCTTTTAAGTTTGGTTCTGTGAGCAGAATGAGAGTGCATAGTGGAAATGGTACATTTCACACTATGCATGGTAAAGCTCACTAGACATCATAGAAGAAGCAGAGATGTGTGGGGTGTTCAAGACCAGGTCTGTGAAACAATGCTTTTATGTTCCATATGTGTGATGGGACCAGAGGAAATGTAATAACACTGCTCTTCTATACTGCAGTTAATGTCTGCAGCTCTAACTATCTGCGGCTCTAACTGTCTCTCAAATAATCCACAAGAACAAACTGTAAAATCAGATCATTCTATTCCTCATGACGTTTCAAGAACAACCTACAGAACAAAATCAACCAAGATCTCAAGTTTCAAGAACAGCCTATAGAAAAAGATCAGCCTGTACCTCATCAAGTTTCAAAAACAACCTATAGATAAAGGGCAACCAAGAACTCTGCAACTCCCAAGAACATACTACAAGCTCAAGAAACAGGACTGACACAGTGCTAGATGTTCTGTAGACTGGAAGCTAAATGACCGGTGTAGATGGACTGACTGGCCTGTGCACATCATCAGACAGTTTTATCATTATGTTCTGGTCTTAATGCAATGATCTGGCTGGGAGATAGCACTGAATAGTCTCTTGCTCTTCTTTAAAGTGCTGAGTGAGGTCATATGTTTGTGCATTTTTGTGTTTGCGTACCAGAGAGTGGAGGAAGAGAGTAAAAACTGAATTATTTTACCTTTATTATATTATAATAAATAAATCTCCCAGCACATGGACCAACTCTGCCAATCTTAATCTCATGGACAGGGCATTTTTGTTCTTTTACACTCGCTGTGTAGAAACAAAACCACCTGAGGGAATATAGGGAAGCCAAAAAAGGGAAAGATGGACAGGTGCTAGTGCCCCATTATAAACACTTTACATAGTCCATCTGGTGATTGCTGCATATTCAATGCTCTACTAATGTTGCTGTGATGTCAGCATGGAATTATTTAAATATGTAATTGAATAAATAAAGAAGCCTGTGCCGTCATGCTCTGATCATTTGTCAGTTGAGTTGGTAATTGTGGAGTAAAACTTTTTTTAAAAAATTAATAGGGTTGGGGCCTGTCTCTATCACTTCTTAGTTTCTCACAGCTCTTTCGTTTGCCCACAGACACACTTGTTGCAGGAAGTTGAAGGAACATTTTTCAGTTTTTATTTTTTAAATTTTTTTTACTGCACTGTGTTTGAATCTAAAAGAGGTCACAACAGTGTTTTACTTTCTGGAGCAACTTGCTTTCATCTCTGCCCTTGGAATCCTGTTTACTTGGTTGAGGCCACCCATTGTGATGTCATAATATGAGTGAACAGGATAACATGCTAAGAGCACATGCTTGTGTGTCCATTTCTCTAATGCCTTCAGATAATATATTTATGCCAAAACTTCCTTTCAGCTGGTAGACTGACTTTTTCTTGACCTGTATATTATTTTAGCCTTATTTTTTAGTATTTTATGTTTTTTTTTTTTTTTTTTTTGCATTTGTGAATGTTTCTATCATAAGTTGATTATTGCACAAATAAAAGAAAGAATATGTTGGAAAAATAAAAGATACACTATATGACCAAAAGTATCTGCACACCCCGTGGTCTGGGGCTGCTTTGCATTTTTTGGGCTAGTCCCTTTATTTCCTGTGAAGGCTAATCTTAATGCTACAGCATACAATCACACTCTATATGATCCTGTGCTTCCCCAAGAATTAGGGGACAATGTTGCAATGAAACAGCTGCCCTGCCCCGTTTGTTTTTTTCTTTTTCTGACAACTTGAAACACCAAAGCCAATTCTCTGAATGTTACCGCAGATTTATGCCTCTTTCCCCTTTAATGGTGAAGGCCCTTCGGGGGAACGATACTTGTTTTGTACAACACAGCATGCAGAGACAGGGGCTGACTGATACCTTATAAGGAAAACCAAACAAACCTACAGTTCTGCCTTTTAAGAATCGGGAGAACGAATGTTTTAGTTTTTTTCGCAACGTGACACAAGGTTTGTGCGCAACTACACTGGGAGGAGTTAACTGAAAATATCATTATTCTGACCTCCCAACAAAGATCTGGCGCTGAAATGAATCACTCTCACACTCTTTTAGGTGATAATTAACAACTCTCCCACCCTTTCTTCTCTGAGAGAAACAAAATGGCTGCCTGCAGAGCATAAGGAAGGTGAAATTAGGGCTGTGAGCTCTTTTTAAAATCTCCATAGAGAGACACCATTTAATCAATATGGCTCTGAAAATGTGAGACACTGGTTGACAGATAATAGCAACACAGCTGTATCTGTGGATGCATAAGGGCAATAGGAAGAATAATGGTAATTCACTTTTGTCAAATGCTGACTTTATTCGAAACATACTGTATGAAATGCAAGTTTAGAAGCATAATATAAATAGATTTTGCTATTACAATAGAAAAAAAGGACTAATGAAAATAAACAGACCTCCTGCCAGTTGCTGGAGGTATGAAGGGCAGGTGACAGATTTGTTTTTAGCTGTTAATGTACTGTCATATGTTTTTGGAGGTGACCCGAGGTGGAATTTTAAATCTCTGTTGGGGGAACGCTGCTCAGACTCTTGGTCTCAGTCTGCAGATTAAGTGTTCTGATGCACAACGTTTAATGCCGCCCCATACCTGGTCAGCCTTTGGAGACTACCCAGGTGAGTTAGTTTTGGATAGGCAGATAGGGACTGGAGGTACTTGTCGGTCTGCAGTATCACTTCCATTACCCATTCCTCACTCATTTCCCTCATCCTTTTTCCTGGTTTGACCATTACGCACACCCCAGCTGAGGTCATTCCACTGGCTGCCAGTTGCCACCAGGGTCAGATTCAAAGTCCTGACTCTGGCCTACACTGCAGCAAACAGGACTGCCCCCTCCTACCTACAGGACATATTTCAGCCCTACACGCCAGCCTGACCCCTCCGCTTTGCAGCAGCAGGGCAACTTATCCTTCCTACCATCCATGTGAAAGGTCCTTGCTCATCCCGACCAAGAAGCATCTCCGCCAAAACTCCCCAGTGGCGGAACAAACTCCCCGTTCCTCTATGAACTGCTCAGTCACTGCCCGTTTTCCACCGACGTCCGAAGACACATCTCTTCAGGCTGCATCTTGACTAACTCTAACACTACTCCTCTGCAGGGTTGCCCCCAATCTAGTGTTACTGTCATGCATCACTTGTATCGTGGTAATCACAAACTTGCACTTGCAGCAGCTGTACACTAATATGGCAGCTGTTTGCTGAGGTGTGACAGCTGCCATAGGCTACCCAATTGACGCCCCTGGACTGATCCACATTCGATTAAAAAACCTAACTTTGCATAAGGGCGTGGTTTTCAGATGATTGCGACTCCCCTGCAACAGGGCAAAGAACGGGTACTGCCACTGATACATATAGCCCTAGTGTGATGGCACCTATGAACAGCATGAGTCTGAATGTGATTTTCAAAGTGAAGTTCTGCTTGAGTCGTCACTGTTTTTCTTTTTTTTATTATGTAAGTTATAATAATTTTCTACAGCCTTTTCCAAGCAGCAGACAGATGGGTGTGCTTTCCTGAGCTTTGAGTGGTTACTGAAACGCCACCCATTAGCACTTCTCCTGAACTTGGCTGTGAGGAAATCTGCCCACAGTGTCTGGGTCGGTGGAAGGGGTGGGGTGGGGGGGGGGGGGGGGGGGGGGCTGGGGGAGGGAGGAGGAGGTGAAGATTACATAAACTTTGCTTTATCCTGAAACCATACACTTTCTCCCCTTTTTCAGTTTCTCATCCTCATCGCATTTAAAAAAAATCATTCTTCTGTTTTCCGTCTTCGGTCTTTCTTTTCTCTCTCCCCTCCACTCTCTATCTCCCCCTCTCTCCCATTCTATTCTACCCTCCCTTTCCCTCTCACTCTCTATCGAGTTCAATGACATACAGTACATGTAGGTGTGTGCAAAAATGTTTTATTGAATTATATTTCTGATTATTTTGCAGCCCATAAGAATTTCTAAAATAATGATTACTTTATGTTTAAGGCATGAATTAATTTTAAAGTGGAAAATTGAAAATTATCATGAATTTTCATATTAAAATTTTTTCCCGCTTTTTAAAATGTTAATTCAATTTCTATGTGCATATATTGCATATCAAAAGGCGTTTTTCCTAGAATCCAAACCACCTAAGAAAAAGTACAGAAGAGCTTGTGTTGACTGTTCCTTTCAGTTTTACATTCAGTTTTAAGGAGCTTATAGTTTTAAAGAACATGGCATGTGCAGTTACCTTGGGGAAAAAAGCATTTATTCTCAAGTTAAGATGTCCTGTATTTGTGATTCAGGTTTATCGCCGGCAGATTCCGAGTGTTGTGGCCTCTCTTTATCTGATTGCTTTGTTAATGGCTGGAAACGCTGCCGCTGATGGAACAGTTCCCTGGCCATGGTGAAATGAGCCTCTGAGTCATCTGGTTTCTGGGCGTTGTGATTGTCTGGGTTTGACCCTTTATCCATAACAGTGCTCATGGGTCATGCATTAATGACTCCTTTACCTAGCCTTTTTGCCAAATCATCTGTACACTTCTCTCTCTTTCTCCCTCTCTCTCTCTCCCTTTCTCGCACTAACACACACGCACACACAGACAAGCTGGTACTGTGTGGCACCACTACATTACTGCCATTTAGCAGACACTTTTATCCAGAGTAATTTACACAGATTTTTACACAGTAAGCATTTATACAGCTTTTTACTCAAGCAAGTTAGGTTAAGTACCATGTTCAAGTGTACAGCGGCAGTATCCTACCTGGGAATCAAACCTGCAGCCAGTGCTGTCTACTTCTGCCTCCACACCAAGCAGTCACTGTTCATGCGTACAGGTGTGCACGTCCCCCACCTTCCTTCTCGCCCACCCAAGATACCCTCTCAACAGAAATTCAGCTTTTAAAAAGGTCCCTCCCCAAGTCCAACCCAACCCCCCAGCCAGAAGTGAGAAGTGAGTGGGGAGGAATGATCAGGAGATGAAGCGAGTGAGGAGGAGTGAGGAGGGCTGAGAAGTGAGTGAGGAGCAAGTGAGGAGTTGCGTGGAAACTGCCGTCCTCACACGTTAACATCCACGGATTGTGTGCAGGGGAGTATAGTAAACATCTGGCAGTCTTTTGGGTCATCCTTTGCCCTTTGCCCAGGCCTCCGTGTTTTACAGACAATAAAACAGCTGGCTGATCTCTGGTCCTGTCCAGTTCCTTTAATCACAGGCTGAGGGAGGCAAACTGTTTCATCTTTATTGTAAACATTCCCCATTGACCCACGAGGAGGACTCACCTGGTGTTGCCTTTTCACCTTTCACCTCTAACCCCTTATGATGTGATGGAGTGAGATCAGAGAGGAGTTATTGGTGGATGGGGGTGCCCCTGAAATACAAACAGAAGACGGTGATGTTTCCGAAGGACGTGGGGGAAAAAAAAAAACTGGTTCGGTGTCAGGTTATTTACGACCCTTTAATCAACCGCGGCTGCGTCCGTGACACAGCTTTTATAATGCTGTAATGAAAACAGGCTGCCGTTCCCAGTAAACCCCACCAATCAGACGGTATAATTTGTGTTGTTCGCACAGCCACTGTCTCTTGCTGTAAACAGAGGCTCAGAGAATCAATCTCATGCTTTTGATTTCCCTCCCACTGCCTCCCCCCCACATCTCCATCACCTGCCACCACCCCCCCCCTCCTTCTGTCTGCTTTTTTGTTTTACAATGTTTGTTAGTTTTTCCTTTCAAACACAAACACTCTGCATTTTCTTTAACATAAGGTTTTATTTTACTTCCTGTATCTGATCCCGCAAGAGCCAGACCTCCCTGTCTGCGTGCATTTACTGTGTTTTTGTTTGTACTCAGAGATTTCCTCTTGAGCGCACACTGCCACTAACATCTTTGTTATTTTTTTATTTTTATTTTTTACTGTGCTGGCACAAGATTGCATAATTACTTATTTGTGGTTTCATTGCCAGTGTTTATGGTGCTGTTCAAGCAGTCTGTTTGCCTGCCGTGTTTCTTCGTAAACACACTGACGTCATGGGGAACTTTTGGCCTCTCGTGTAAATGGCCCCTGGGTGTGACAGTGTAGCATAAGGAGACACAATACTGGCTGCAGACAGCTCTCAGACAGCTCCTAATCCCTTACACCCAAGACATTCAAATATGACACTTAAGAACAGGAGTACTTTTTTCCTTTCTACCTGGTAGTTAATTGATTGATTAATGCCACTGATTGGTCTGTGATTTTCCTCACCTGCTGACCCAGGTCTAAACTATTCCCTGATTGGAGGGGAAGAATGAAAAGCAGCAGCACTACTGGCTGCCAGAGCCAGGTTTGAGAATCTTTTGCTTCAACCACAAACTGTTCCTATTCACTGTGACATTTGAAATCAAGTTTAAAATCACAGTTGCAATTATAGAACTTCCTTTCTTTACATAGTTTATTTAAGTGCTGTTTAATTGTAATATCAAACAGAACAAAGAGCATTGTGTGTTCTTCCTGTGGTTAATATTTTGTTTAATTGACTTGAGTAATGATTGAGGTTGATCCACATTGGACTAAATATCCGTTGTATTAAAAATCTACTCTGTTCTGGTCTTTGATGTTAACCTTGTTAATTCCCCTTGTTGCTTGCCAAAATGGGCATATAAGTCATTTTGGATAGTGGTATGCAGTATCTGCCAGATTAATTAATTTAAATATACTGAAGCCCAGAACCTGGCCCCTGCATTGTGCAGCATTCAGATGCATTGGACAGGCCTAGTATAAATTAAATTGTCATTGTTCATTCTGGATTATATAAGACAACAGTAATATTGTTTACATTGCGATGCATATTTTTGTGTGTGTTTGTATGCGTATATATATGTGTACAGTATGTGTGTGTGTGTGTTTATATGTGTTTTTGTGTGTATGTGTGTGTATGAGTGTTTGTATGTGTTTGTGTGTGTGTGTGTGTGTGTGCACGCGTGTGTGCACGCGTGTGTGTACACTCGTTACCTTGTAAGTAAAGTCAGGGGAGACATTAAAGCCTGCAGCAGTAGCTGGTTGGTGCACAGAAGGACAGGACGCAGCCTGTTTACTGCTACTCAGGGCTCATGAATAAAACAACGGCAAAAACAACAACAACAACAACAACAAGGATGACAGCGACAACAGCAACATCTGAGTGGAGCTCTCCCTCCCCCACACTCGCCTCTCTGTGGAGATAAACAAACCAACCAACAAACAAACAAATAAACAGATAAACAGTGGAAACTAGAACAGTCTGTTCTGAGAATTTCCCTCAGCTCCAAGAAAACTCGGCTTTGTGTGTGTGTGTGTGTGTGGGTGTGTGTGTGTGTGCCAAGAAACTAAAAAAATACTTTTTATTGGAACATAACCTGAATGTGGTTTGGAATTTTTGTATTTTAAGAAAATATTTTCAAAATATTCAATAACGTATATTCATTAAGAAAATGATAATAATCATATACATATATACATGCTTCTTTAGTGCAAGCATAAGAGAGCTTTCGATGTCTAGTCTTGATTCCCAGCTTTTGATTGCCTTTAGAGTCTGTTATTGGCATTTGTCAGCATAAGGACCAGAGTTGTGCCAATGACTATCAAGGAATTCATTATGAGGCTGAGAAATTTGAAAAAAAAAACAAAAACCATCAGAGACCTAGGCCAAAACTTAGGCTTACAAAAATCTGCCGTTTGGAACATCATTAAGAAGAAAGAGAGCACTGGTGAGCTCAGTAATCGCAAATAGCCTATGCATAAAAAGTGCTGTTATTTCTACACGGCAAAACCAAAATATAATCAAATACTCCTTAATAAAAGCTGAGAATCTGCACCTAAC
Organism: Anguilla anguilla; assembly: GCF_013347855.1. Taxonomy (NCBI): domain Eukaryota; kingdom Metazoa; phylum Chordata; class Actinopteri; order Anguilliformes; family Anguillidae; genus Anguilla; species Anguilla anguilla. The sequence continues at coordinate 13,465,554 of NC_049211.1, read as the reverse complement.
CACATATAAATTGTTTGATTACAAATCTAAAATTATGCGGTACAGAGCCAAAGCCCACTAGTCTTTTGTAGTCCACAAGGCCCAGCAGTCATTTTCAGTGCTAATAAAGAGCATAGCAGGGCTCTGTGCCGTGTGCATTGCTCACTGTTTGTGTAATTCCCTCTCCCGGTGAGAAGGGGATGAGACCTATCATGTGTGAAGCCGCTGGTCAACAGCTTTTTCCATTTCCCCCTTCTTGTTTTTGTATGACGAGCAGCGTATCTTTCTTGTGAGATCAGTGTGAGATGAAAAATGACTACCTGGCAGTTACACAGTTTTCAGAATTACTCAGTGATGGGAAACATGCAAATATTTGTATTTTGTACTCATTAATCATTTATCAAAATGATATGCACTCAAAAGAATCCAGAAAAGGGCAACAATTTTGTTTCTGGGTAACAAATTAAAGTTAAGTAGAGACTTGAGAAAATATTTGTTCAGGCACAGCTAACAGTAAAAAAATAACCTCAAGGAACAAATTTGAATTCATACATAAATCAGCTTGAGTTCTGTCAGCCGAATGATAGGTCATAGCATAGGTAGGTTACAGGTATATTTTGTATCCCTTGGAAGTATTTAACTTCCAAGGATTTTTAGATTCTGGTTAAATATCTAAACACTCCTGCAGATCCCCGAGAATTTGCAACAAAGCATGTTGCAAATGAAAACTGATGCTCATACAAATTTTGTTGTGTTTCTTCTAAGATCAATAATCTGCAGGACTGGGTATGAGGTGTTAACATATTTAAATATATTTGACTAGTGTTGAAGAAAAGGCTTGACATACTGTGAATGCGCTATATCATTTTTTCAGTGTAAAATTGACCTAGATTGCCTTAACAGCCTTGTCATTAAATTTTATTATGCATCTCATGTGAAGCAATTATATTGGTATTCTCTTGAAAATGGGTTTTCCTTTTCCAGTCTGAGTAGATCTAAAAGTTGTTTTATTTTTTCCCAAATGTAGAAGCAAATGGCAGCCAAATGCATCAAAGTTGAGGTCTCCATACAAAAAATGCAATAAACAAATCTTTAGACATTTACTTCTCAATCATGAATTGGGCTTTTATTGTTTTTTATTGTCATTGTCTGGAAAACTCAACCCAACAGCAACAGACAACCGAACAATAAGTAAGGAATGTACAACAATCACTCGTAAACAAAAAATTACAATATATACAATAACATTTATACAACAATAGCAATGCTAAATGACTAAGTTATATATTGTAATTAAATGACTGACACAAAATAATGCAGTTTTTTTTAGCAGACCGTTAAAACCAAAGTGGCTGGCTGAAGTACATTACACATAGTAAACACCACAAGAGCTAGAGATACAAAAGTTATAGTCATATAAGTACCACCATCAAGGTGCTTACACATAATTTATGTAGGTCATCTACCAAGTTAGAATAGTCCGGTGCGAAGCAATCGGATATTCTCATTTTCCTTAAAAACTCAGTTTATAAATTGGCTACCTGCTAAAGTATTAATTGTGACTATAAACTAAACTAGGAAATAGTTCTTGAAATGAGTACCCTTAATTTATCACCAGAATCCAATGGGGTCTGTTGGGATCGGCACTTCATAGATGGTCAGTATTTCTCTTAAGAATTAGATTACTTCAGAGAACTTCAAAAGAGTAGGCTACACAGTGTTTTCCAAAACCCCTCGGACCATATTTGACAAACTTGCCCTGATTTCATTCAAGTAGCCTATGCTCTAAAATCTTATATAAATATATTTTGAAAGATGAAAATGAAATATTTTGAGTCGTTCATGAATTAAAATCTTAAAGGATCGATAAACAATGTAAGATTGCAAAACAAGCAAACAATGAAATCGCGGGTATTTGTTATTTCGTGGACAACTGGAGTAGTTAACGGTTTCAATGGTTTCTCTGTCTTTTCGACAACATCTGTTCCACTTTCGCAGACACAATGGCAAAATTCATCCCTTGATGCAAAGGGAGGTTAAAGATCATCGCTTTGCTGCACTCCATTCGGGCTTGCGCGCGACATATTGCCCTAGGACTAGCAGCTAAACAGAGGGTAGGAATGTCATGCGCACCTGTTTTCGGCGAAATACGGTAGGCTACACACTCTCTCTCTACCCCTGAAACAACTCAGTTGCTTAGCATTGATTTCTGTAAGAACGGACGGGTCCGAGATGACAAAATCACGAGTAAGAAAGACCGGGAGTAGGATACCGCAAGCCTTCTGTGTTTAATGTTAAAGGGTTAAAGGAAAGTTGGGCTCATACAAAACGGGGAGACTGCGGATCAGACTTGAACAACTGGGCAGCGCGGTTTTCCCTCTCCCAACTTCCGAGAGCGGTTTGACCACGCTTTGAGCTAGTGCATGGTAATTGTTTCGTCTTATCACTGACTGGAGGGATCACTCGCAGAGAGGGGAAGCTATATTATTTTAAAATAATAGGAAAGAAAGAACTTCGCTGAAGGCGATCTTTCAGTAAAAGTAGCCTAATGGTTGCGCGATATAAATCCGAGAAAGAGGTTCCCTTTTTTTATTTTCTATCACTTTTTTTTGCATAGTTTTTGGGGATTGCTGGAAGCTGTAGCCCATCTGAACCTGGAAGTGAAGAATCCGCATGGTGCTGCAACAGTGAAAGCTGAGAGTTCTACGGGATTTCCTAACAGGTTGATTTTCTTAATTCTCAAATCACCTTCATGTACTTTTGTATTTTGACTGACAATCCAATGGCTCTTAACTTCACTTGAACGTGGATTCGATTGGAGGGACGGAGCTTCAGACCTGTCAGAAATATGGAGTTTTGTTTCGTTATGTGTCAAGTATCTCATTTTAACAAGATGCCTTTCTGTTTGTTTCGTTATGTCTTAGGCTTTGAACAAAATGAGGCAAGTTTTCTATTTCCCATTGAAAGTGATTTTATTATAATGCCGATACATGTGCAACTACACTGTCGTTGTAATTACCGCAGTTGTAACGCGTCGTACGTTTAGAGCACACCGTTTCCCTCAGAGTACAGTTCCAAAAGTTGCACAACGCTGTGGGGACGTTGAAGCTAGTTTGTCGTTTCTTAGATGAAACTTTGTTGCCAAAATAACTATGCTACATCTTAAAATGGTTTGTTGGTTAACCATTGTCGGGTTGAACACCGGGGTGGTCATTCTGTAGCCGAGTTGATCACCGAAATGGTGGCTATTGTACTTTTGTGTCGAGTCATACTTTTCTTCGGCACCTTAATTCTTTAACTTAACGTTTAAAATTTGAATATGTTACATAAGGAATATTACTCGAAGCCGCTTCAGTATCAGCCATGGATCATTTTTCGAGGCAGCGAGCGACCGTGGATCGCGTAGAATTTCTCGTATTATTGTGAAGGTATTATTTCAGTAATGGACAGCAACAAAAATACTGGACCACATCAACCAAAATCGGGAAAAAAACACAGGCATCTTCAACTATTCTATAGGAGCAGAGGATGATTAATCGTTTAAAGGTGTCGACGCTGTATATTTAAACAGTTTTATTTTATCGGCTACTAACATTAGATACGTTGTATTAGTTGTATTTGTGAATTTATTTCGAACAGACGTTTATTCCAGTTTTCCTTCTTAGAAGAAAGTACAGGTGGTCGTCTGGAGTTAAAAAAAATAAATAATAATAATTAACGAAGCTTGGCATGTTGACATGTCATTACATGTGTCCACTCAAGGAAATGTACTTGTTTGAAAATACAGTCTTAGTAAATCAAAACGTAAAACAAAGATACATGTGTGTTCCCAACAGCATAATAGTTAATAGTTAACAGTTAAATTATAAAATAACTTTAAAACAATATATTTATCGTGGAAAATGACATACATTTTAATTTATAAACTATATTGAATAATTACTTGTTCTATGTAGAGAATGTTTTTTGACAAATTTGTCTTTTGGGGATTCGTGCAATGTTTTGTTGTCCAATAATACATTTTAAAACAATGGCAGTAGTTTATTTTTTACTTAATAGCTTGTCGTGTATATTTATGAAATCCTTTAGCACTTCAATCTACTAGCAACTTTTGACATTTTAGAAAGTTATTTAGAACATTTTAACTGCATTCAATATGTCATTGGTACATAATTATTTTTCATTCAATAGTTTTGACTTGTTGGTGGTTGTCAAAGTCTGCATAAATTGCCCATATTTTTTAACCATTCCACTTAACAGCAACAAACAAACAAACAAACAAAAAAAAAAAAAACTGAAAAATTGTTGATTATCATCCTATATTGCCTGTGACCTGGCTAACAAAAGTTTCTCTAAGATATTACATTTACAGGTTAAGTGGCAGTCAGCGTGGTTTGCAAAGTTTAAAGCATAATGGTTTTCTGATTCATTTGATTGTGTAATTCTGGCCACTTCGTCAAAAGTGAAGGTGGAGCTGACATGGAAGTGATGACATTTTGATTGAATTGGAATTATAGGGCTTTTAATGTTGAAGTAAATGTTTTATTTTAAAGTTTTAAAATAAATCACCTAATTAAATGATCATATTTATAAATAAATGTCTCAGAAGCCGACGTATTTATTTATGTAAGAACTCAAAGAAGTGAAATGAGTGATCGTTACTTTTGTTGATATCGAAGATGATATTAAATTTTTAAAAAAATTGCAAATTAATTTGCAAATAAATTTGATAACAACTGTGCCATACCGTGCAGCCAAAATAACAATTCATCATCCCTCCAGTGTCAATGGAATTTGTTTAGTTTTATATATATTTTTAAGGAAGACCTGAAGTGCACTGTGGGTTAAGTACAGAGGTTGTTTTTGTTGAAAAGGAGAATGCATACATATGTCAAAATATAGATTATAACAAATATTGCAGGCTAAACCCTCCTGCTCTCACAAACCACCTTCTAATTCCATTTCTAATTCTGTATCCCATGATATTTAGAATAACCACAGGCTTTGAAATCACTCAGTTTGTTGATGAGCAAATGGGTAATGAAGTTTTAATTTTGAACCATTTATTTTGTGTATCCAGCGCCTGTGTGAGAATTGGAAAAAGCATGAATGAAATATGACTATTAATTCTTTTTAAATTAACTGTGAAGCTGCATTTCTGGACTTATGTGTGTATGGAATTTATTTATTTAAGAAGCAAGCAAGGGAGGACAAATGAGAAGAACTAATTTCTCATTTAAAGACACAGGCTAGGGTAAACAGGTTTGTACTTGGAGGAGTGAGATTTTGTAGTCAGTCACTGGAGGCCAGGTTGGGAGAGGCCAAGTTGGGCCAGCCCAGGTTCGGATTTGGTCCAGGGCCCTGGGCGTGGACAGCCCTACTCTCAGGATTCTCCCAGGCCGTGTGCTGTTTAATGACTAAAGTGTAGAGTCTCTGAAAGCCTCTGAAAACAATGCAGACTGTGACTCCTCACCTTCGCCCATTAGCATGAGCACGAGGTGGCCTGATCAGAACAGCCGAGTCACTGCTAATCTCCCACCACAGGCTGAAAACGCGCTGATTTAAACTGCACCTTGGCTCGCCTCATCCTGAGCTCTGAACATTTCCATGTTGCTCGTCTAAAGTTTGTGCCGGAATGTCATGTTCCAGAAGTTGTACACGTGTCTATTGTGCGATTATTCTTCAGGAATGACATATAATCGTATTGTTGGTTTGAACTATTTGCAAAGGTGTGTGCAACCTGAGGAGGAAATAACTACTGGCAGGATGAAATGGATGCCTTTCATTAGAGTTTCTCCCATTCATAATGACACAAGTTATGAGAGTGAGACATAATGTAAACATTCCTAGGAATGACACGTATTTTCCTTTATTTAACATTTTCACTGAAAGGGAAATTACTTGCTTCATATGACTCAGCCTGGTCCCTTGTGTCTTCTCTTGCCGATCAAAGTCTCTTCAAGTTTTGGCAATCTGCTAGCCAAGGTGGGGTGGGTGGGGGAATGTAGCTCTTACTATGGGACTGGTGAAATGTTATTAGAGGCTTAAAGAAACCCGTTGAGCCTTAGAATGTAAAGGGAGGGCATATACTTCAGAATAGTGGAATATTATGGAAAGTCCCTTCCAGATCTTTTTGAAGACCTTGTCTGAGTAAGGTAAAAAATGTTCATTCACAGTTTGCAAACACCAAGTTTGCCAAAGACGTGATTTCTGTCTCACGTATACTCATGCAAGGAAGACTTAAGCCAACTCTTACAATTTCTTGTAAATTAAGGACAAATTCTGAATGAATGTTGGCCTTTAGCAAAGGACAGGTTTGGCCATGACTGTTTGCTAGTGTTTGTCTTTGAGCTTGTCATTTTGCATGTATGGTTTGGTTTCAGTGACCTGGTGTCCAGACTTTCAACATTTAGGACTTTGAGCAACTTTTAAGTCTTTAAGTCATTTCTGCCTAAAGGAATAATTTGCTGCACATTCGAGGAAAGAAAAGCATTCAATGCCTGAAAATTGATTTGCCTGATCAAATGAAAGTCCTTCAAATAATATGAAATATTCATATTTCGTAACATATTCTAAGCTAGCAATGATCAGAAGAACGAACTGACATTTGTTGGCAGAGAGTGTGCCAGCATTGATCAGAACAAGTTAATATCCACTGTCCGAGAGAGATCTAACATTGATCGGAAGGACAAGCAATCATCCGTTGGCAGAGAGAGAGAGTGAGAGAGGGCGCTAGCATCTGTTAGCATCTGTTGGCAGAAAGAACAAGCTAGTGTCAGTTGGCAGAGAGAGATCTAACCATCAGAACAAGCTAGTATCTATTGGCAGAAAGAAACACCATTGATCAGAAGAACAACATAGCATGAGCTGGGGGAGAGAGTGAGCTATTCGTTGATGAGAAGACCAAGTTTGTGTTGATTGGAAGAGAAAGCGAGCATTAATTCGGGAGACGTGAGTCGACACTGACTGGAAAAGAGACGTCAGTTAGAAAAATCGGGCCTCATTCGGCATGGCAAAACGGAGGTCTCCATTGGCTTTTTTGTTGTTGTCCTGTTCCAAAGTTTGACTTAGTCATTACAGAATCCTAGCAAGAGCCCGCCTTCTGCGTCTCGTACCAACGGGATTGCAGATGGCGGTTTTGTGTTTACGGTAAGCGTGCCGTCATGTTGCCTGCTGTAAGTCTGCGGTCTGGAAAGCATTGTGCTTAATTTCCCTCGATGGGCGACTGACAGTGCAGGCAGATGCAGCGTGCCTGATTTCAAAAACACAGCCGCTCTGACCTCACCCACAAAGACATTTCCTCACGCCGCCCCTCACCCCCTCACCCCTCCTGCCAGAAAAACCCTTCAAGTCTTCCGCTTGGATTTCTCTTTCCTTTTATGAGCCTGGGTATTATTAGCAGTTTTAAATTTGGAAATTTAAATGCAAGGTTTATAATTTTAAGGCGACCTATTTGAGTCCATGTTTACAAGATGCACTTAAAACATGGGGACATTATTTTCGATAATCTTTGCAACCTCGAAGAATTAGCATACCAGTGCGATGGAAAGACATTTGTGTGGTACTACATTCTAAATTTACATTTTTTAATATTGTATATAAATACCTGCCTGGTCCCATTGATGTATTTATTTTTCAACTGTACAGTGCCTTACGGGTCTATCTGCAACAGCAGGTTATTGTACACCTCTGCCCCCTGCTGTAGGGGAGGGCTGGTCTGATTTTCCATTAGTTGTTGGAGGCATTATGTCAGTGCCATGTACATTAAAGAAAACCTCAGGCATTCTGTAACAATCGCATTTGTCCGCTGGTAGATTTTGGGCGGGAGGGCTGAGAGTTCTACTTTCAGGACCGATTTCCCTCCATGCTGAAAATCACGAATCTCAAGTCTAGACCCGTGTTACTGGCAGGTTTATTTTACTGGCTTACCCTTCAGCTGGTTTGTTCTTGGGTGACAGCGTACTATAAGGCGTAAGGAGCTGGGCTTGTAATTCAAAGATTGTGAGTTTGATTCCCAGCTGGGACGCTGGTCGTAACCTTGAGCAAGATACTTAACCTGGACTGCCTCAGTAAAGTATATAGCTGTATAAATTAATCATGTATAAGAATCTAATCTGTGTCTTGATAGATAAACCGTGGCTGGAGCATCTGATTATTATTATTACTATTATTATTATTACAATGATAATAATAATAATTATAATATACAAGGCCATGAATATGAAGACAGCCTTTTCGCATATATTGTTTTTCTTTAGTATTTAATCAGTCGCACTATTTCTGGACTTCATTTGGTCGTGGATAAATTGAAGTGAAAGTATCTCGCATAAAATAGCTGTGCCATTCCTCCCCTTTTAAAGTCACATGTCGAAGTGGTAATTTATCTCTTAAGTGGTGCACACATGCATATTCAATTAGCAAAACCCATTACCAAAAATTACTCGATGGTTTTTGTTCCCTTTTTATTGTTACGTCCAAATCCATTGCTTTGATATGCTAATTAGCTAGTAATTACATTCCAAAGGCCTCAATTAACAGACCCATTTTTTGGGACTTGGTGAAGTTAAGTGGTGCAATCTAATTTGCATTAGTAACGAGCGGAGAATAATTATGGAGCTAATTGAGCACTCCAGCCTGCACTTGTGTTGGCTGTGTTAATGTTCACTATGTTAGTGCTTTTCTGCAAAGGGGCTGGGGTGTTACCTCTGTCACCGTGGCGACATGAAGCTGTTAACAGAGCAAAATGACATATGGCTTACCGATTGGTTCTAATTACACAACTGGTACCAGCGGCACGCTGGTTTAGAGTAGGCCCTCAATCTCCAATCAAAAAAAGTGTTAACTGTGTGGGGGAAAAAGAGGGGGTGGCAAAAACATATTTTACTAGGGGGGAAAAAGAGTTCTCAGAAAAATCAGTTTCTCTCCATTAATTTGTTTTACTTTTGATAATACCTGTTGGTCATGTAATACATACACAGGCATGCTCAATTGTTACATGCAAATGTGGATGGACACACGTACACACAGTGTATCTGAATGCACACCGACTGGGTGTTTATATTTGTGGTTCTGACTGGACATTTTATTTGTGTTTAGTGAAAACCTGGTTTAGCTCCTGAACCATATTTTTTTACTGGAGTGCTCTGAATGTATCCCATTCAAGTGCCAACATTCCTATTTGTTTTGTTTTGGCACTACATTGTAACATAAACATGTTTTGTTATTCCATGTTTCATGCCTTGCTTCATCTTCCGATTGTGAGTACTTGTCGTACTTGTACTGCGTTTGAAGAGTGATGCCATTTCACAACTGAAAATGTTGCGGTTCTCTTGGATGATTCTGACTTCTGGGGTGAAAGTGGGCGTGATTGCAATTTTAGGAGGTTTGAAGGCCTCTTGCAGTGTTTGGAAACTGCTTATTTTCGAATCTCAGTTCAAAAACTGAGCCTGTTTTTAAGTGTGCACAATACATTTGTAGTTGTATTGATAGTAGCTGTTACTAGTGTAAAACAAATTTATTGGTATTGTGGTTGGTAAGATTGTGACCGAGGTGAGGCAACAGGCATGCACAAGCGTAAATTAAATTCAGTGAAAGTGTCATGCTCTAAATCATGCCTAGTCATAGTCATCTGAACCACTTTTATTTATAAATTTATAATTTATCATTTTTATACCAAACTCACAAGCAAAGCTTAATAATACAGCAAACATGATTAAATGTTTTGTTATACTAATGAAATTTGTTCCATTTTCCTTCATAAGTTAATGTCTCTACTCACATTTGATGAATATGGAAACTTGGATGCAGTTTGCATTTGTGAATCATTGTCACTGTAATTACTGCCTTGCTACTTAAACCTGTATGTGTGCATGAGTCTGGATGAGCATCTGCTCAAAGTAAATGTTCTTAATGGTTAACAAGTGGTGTGGGGTCCCGTTCCATGTTAGAGATTGTTGTTTAATGTGCTTAAACATAAAAAAAAAAAACGATCATTTAAACCGATGGATCTGATTACTTACCTAAATGAAAACCGCATATATATTAATATATCTATTTACAGACTGGATAACGGCTAATGGCTGTTTATCTGATCAGTTTGTGCTCTAGACTGCCAGCGAGTAACCTCTTTATTTCAGACTGCAGTTAAACATACAGAAAACAGCCACAGATTTAGTGAATGTCAAGGATCTCTTAGTCCTTGTAACTTCTGAATGTGAGTGTCCATATGTAGTTTTCACACTGATGGTAAAATTGAATGATCGGACAGTTTAACCAGGTCCCTCAAAACTCCTTTGCAGGGATATGAGGAGTAGGGCCATCTCCAGACAGGCGGAAAGAGAGAAAGACAGACAGGCAGACTCTCTCATGAACATTGTGTGTTCTCTGTCCATGTGTACTCAAGCACACGCTCTTAGATTAGATACTCGTATGCAGAAGCTTTCTCAGGCATAGGTTTATTGCCGGATAAACTGTTGTACTGTGCCGTGCTTTTGAGCTGCCGAGTAAATTAATATTAATGACGGTTGGAGAAAGGGGCACCTCATGTATTGACTATTTGCACTTTCAGCAGTAGCGTTAGTGACTCCAGTCTTACCTGGGGCTGTGTGAAGGGAGAGGAGATACAGGATAGACCTGATTATACTGTCCACAGAGGGAAAAACAGGGGCTTCTGCACATCTCAAGGACAAGATGCACTTTGTTTTTTGTTCCAGTGCTTTTCTTGTTCTGAAGAAATTTGTATTGCACGTCCAAGCGATTGAGGTGATTATAAAACATGCAATTAAAATAAATTTTATTATTCGTTTGTTTATGGATATGACTTCATTAAAACAAGGCTTCCTCTGCTAATTATTGAATAGATTCAGGCATAAAAATGTTGTACATGCTTTTGAAAGCTGAGGCACTTTTATGGATTGTTGAATTGTGTTTTATTCCTGTTAGATTAAATGTTTTAAAGCTCTCTGCACACCTCCTTCTTTCCAGCAATCATTTTGTGCACACTTTCATGAAATGGATGTTGTCCTAGCGACTGGAAAGTGAAAAAACTGAAATGAATTAATAAAGAACAAAGTCAAACGTAGCGCGGTGGAGTCAGGGGGTGGTTTTCTGAAAACGGCAACGACATCACACAAATGATCGCGTTTCATTCGACGGCGTTTATTCCCGAATTATGAGCAATTAGACTAGCAGTGCCCGGGCTCTGTATTTTAAATTTTATTCATTAGCTAATTTGATAACCAATTACTGAATGGGGAAAGTGTTAATTGGAATTTTTGGCAGACGAAGAGAGGTTGGGAGTCAGTGCTGCTTATTTTAATGGAAGAGTGAGACTGGCAGCACGCAGATATGAAGCATGTGGAATCGATTATAAGCCGTACTGTCCGTGTTTTTTTTTTTTGTGTGTGAATGTGTGAGGGCTTTGAACGCATTCTCTGAATTTCTACTGGAGAAAATGATTCTGGCTGTTGGCTTATTGTGTTCCTCTGGATTGTATGTATCCCTGTACTCTAGTGCACACTGAGTATAAATTTGTATCTTCTGACAGGAGAGGTATGAATGTGCCTTAAGCTGACAGGAGAATATGGTAATATTCGGTAATATCCCCTTTTTAGTTTTATTTTTTCGACCTAAGTGTATTTGCAGTTCTTTGTGTGGTTGATATTCTTAAAAAACATCCCATCACTGAAACACCCTCTCCCAGTTTTGGACAGTTCTGCCAATGCACTCCTTTCTTATTTCTGTGGTGTCAGCCCCTCCTTCTCTCTCCAGTCCGACGGCTGATTTGCACAGCCGCTGGTTGGATGGGTAGACTTCATGTGTGTTTGGTGCAGATAGACTGCAGGATTCTGTTTGCCCAGAGGTGGTGCTGTTGCATGATGGAGAGGGCGGGGGGGGGGGGGGGGGGGGGGGGGGGGGGGGGGGGGGGGGGGTGTGTATGGATGGGCAGACAGACCTTCAGACACAGTGGATGTCATTATCCTGAAATCAAGAGCTTCAGTGGTACCTCCCCACCCCCAAAATCCCCAGTATTTCAGCCGCTTTCTGGTTTAGAGAATTCTCTCCCCTCCATTTTTTTTGAAATCAAAAATAAACAAAACCCATATGGCTGTCAGGCCTCCTGAAGGGCGGGGGCTTTACCCTTGGTGCACATTGCCGTTGTGTTTCAAACCCTGATTTCAGTTGACGCACTGGTTCATACACATCTCTCTCTCTCTCTCTCTCTCTCCTGTCTCTCGTGGACGTGTCTGCAGCGTGGCTGCTTTGGCGCTGCGCTTTTGTGTGTCAGTATTTGGGCCGACGGGCGATGTCAAAACACGCCACTGAGGAAACATCCCGGGATGATTCAAGAATCTTATTTTATTCCCAGAAGTGATGCCATACATTGAGGTCTGCTGGCATAAAAAATGTTGTATATTCAACAGATATTTCTTGTGGCTGTGGACATCAAAGGTGTGCTCAGTAAATATCATAATCATGATCAAGTGCTGTACTTATACAGGATGTTTAATAATAAATATATCAAATCTAAGCAAAACAGTAATTAAAATAAACACATGGGCAGGATTCTAAACGCTGGAAGTAACTTTGGACATTTGAAGCAGGAAATGCATTGCGTCTAAAGTTTAGGTTCAAAACCAGCCTAAAATGTTTTAGGTGTTGCCAATATGCCGATATACGATATGCGACTGCCAGCTTGCCCTGCCCTTGCCCATTCGTAAATCGGTGCCTACTGACAGCTAAAGTAAGCCGCTGACGTCATTTTGTGGACGGGATGGAGGGAGTGCCTGCCAATGACGGTGAAATGAGGTTGTTTCCTTTGAAGATCCCAGAGGTGTGTGTGCGTGTGCATGCGTGCACGTGGCAACAGTAACGTCTAACCCCATCCACTCGTGCTTTATGCAGAAAATAATCAGACACAGCAGACATCCAATTATCCAATAATTCACATGCATGCGGTGTTTTTTGAACGGTACAAAATGGTCTTGCATACACCTACCCGCCTCCAGTTATGTGACTTTCCTGACTTGCACGTTCCATTACTACATGGTCTGAAAGGGGAAAGGCATCTCACGAGAGAATGCAGCTCCCGGGAGATTTAGAGTAATCCCGTTGACATTTGAAACAGGGACCGCATCAGCGCCCTGTTTCTTTTATCATCTATCCATTACATTTCTTTCAGTTGTTCTCTTAGCAGATCTCCCTGATAAAGTAGTCTGTTTGTATAGTTTTTATCTTTCAACGACATTCACAATTTAGGGCCTGAAAAAGGACTGAACCTGGTGAGTTATGAACTTACTGTCAGTTGGTCAGGACTTTCGGTGGCAGCATATTGAATACTGAACTAATTCATCAGGAGCATGCATGAAAGTTTCTGCATTGAAATTTTTGGGTGGGGGGTGGGATCTGTATCCGTCGATCTTGCATGAAAAGGGCAGTATTAGTAATCATTTTGACATGTCAGAGAGCAAGGCCAGAGATTACCCTGAGGTTGTGAACGTGGGCGGTGGGACGGACTGACAAAACGTGTGAATGTTGAGACTGTGGAGAAGTGGCTCTGTGGGCAATTCATGGGAATAATGGATGCATTATCATTGGGAAACAGAAGCAGAAAACAGCATGCATATGTCCGACATGCGTGCACTAGTGTCAGAAAAGATTGCTGGTGCAAAGTTCAGAGTTGATTGGCTTCTCGGAATGCGATCGCGCACGCCCCGCTTTCGTCCCCGCGTTTGAAGTGCCCCCCCCCCACCCCCCCCCCCCCCCCCCCGAACGCTCCCCTATTTACGGTGCCATATCGGTTTACATGGGTAAATTGCGCTCAATCACTGTAATTGCCTGGTACACAACATGCGCCTTTGTGTGCGTCAGGTTCCAGACGGGGCCCTTCTCTGCCTGGCGGTGGAAACGGTCAGAATGATGTCAGCGTTCGGCGCCATTTTTGCGTCCCATTCGATTAGCCTGAACAAAACCCGAGTCCGCTGTTGTGTCTCTGCACTCGGCATGCTGGAAAAAATGACCGGCCCTCGCTAGTTTACCTTTGTCATTTATGCAGTTTGTGCTGAGGGGGAAATTTTGGAATAATCATGACAGAAACCAGGTGAAGAACATTCGCCTCGTTTTTCTGGAACCTTCAAACCGACATGTCCACTTGTCTACTAATCCCCCCCAAAATGAGAGTGCCGGTCACAACCGAAACGCGTTCCCTCCACGCTCTCCTGGCTTTGCGGTGATTGGAACTTTGGCGTGAAATGTATTCTAACGAAACGAGGCAAATATTTTTGTTGCGGAGTGCGCTCGTTTATCGGCATTCGTGTGCCTCTGCAACGAGCCAATAATAACTCTTCCTTTGCAGCCAGCGGCCAATCATCACTCCAGCTGGAAAGTGTTTGCTATCAATCATCGGTGTCCAAATAAAACTCCAGCACAGCACATGAAAGCTCAAGTTAGCAGTGGCGTGCCTGGAAAATAACATCTAAGCCCCTTTTTATTGTCTAATGGGAGGCCTTTATGTAAATCCCAGCACAGTTTTATGGTAAAATAAGCAGATTTGACATTGCTTATGTAATGCAGTCAGCACTATTTGTTGAAAAGCACTTGGTATCACATGATTTTTTTTGTAGCACATCACTTTTAACCCCCCGTATTGAAAGGTAATACGGCGATATTTAAAGCAGATTTCAAGCACTCAGCCTTCTCGAGACAAATATTGGCACTGATTTCTATTCCACATGGTCACCAGTTGTAGATGAAAAGTGCAATGTTACTGTTGGTCAAGTGTTTGCAAGTGTGTCTGCTTTTCTGTTTGCCTGTGTGTGTCTGTCTGTGCTTGTGTGAGTCTGTGTGTATGTGTGTCTTTGTGTGTGTGAGAGAGATTCTGTCTGTGTGTGTCTGTCTGTGCTTGTGTGAGTCTGTGTGTGTATGTGTGTCTTTGTGTGTGTGAGAGAGAGTCTGTCTGTGTGTCTGTGTGTGTGTGAGAGTCTGTATGTTCTGTATATTTGTCTCTGTCTCTTTCTGTGTGCGTGTGCATGTATGTGTGTGTGTGTTTGTCTGTCCATCTGTCTCTTATTGTGTATGTGCATGCATGTATGTGTGTGTGTGTGGGGGTCTGAGTGTAGTGCACTGTGTGTGTGTGTGTGGGGGTCTGAGTGTAGTCAGTGTGTGTGTGTGTGCGTAGTATGTGTGTGTGTGTGTGTGTGCGTAGTGTGTGTGTGTGTGTGTGTGTGTGTGTGTGTGTGTGTGTGTGTGCAGTGCTCTTCTGGCACTTGGGCTATTTCAGCCTTTCTGTATAAATGTAAACACAGATAAAATGCCTCCAGATGTTTCCAGCTGCACACATTGCCACTGTAAACCACAGAGAGAGAGAGAAAGGGAAACAGTCTGTGAATGTCTGCAGTAGAGTAAATGTACGGACCTCTGAGGTGTTCCTTTGCTTTCCGGCCATATTCGCTGCTGTGGTGCCAAACTTCACAAATGGTGAGCAGAAGATCTGGATAAATGATACACCTTGTTCCCTTTCCTGACCGTGCTCATCGCTCCTCCTGTTAATTTTCCGTCGTAACTTTTTAAACGTTGGGAGGGTCGTGCGGTTTCCTGCGGAGTGCTTCCAGCTGAGGCGCTCGCTCTGTCAGCGCTGGGCCTCGCGGTCTGTAACCGGGCAACGGCGCGCTATGGACCACGCGCGTCATGTGCCATTCTGAAAGGCGCGGTATAAGAGTGTTGGCCATCCGTCTTCGCGCTATGGTATTTACTGAATATGTAAAACCCTCGGTCTTAAAGCTGGGCATATATAGAGCTGGAGGGTGGTGCAGGAGTAGAGTAGAGGAACACAAGCTGAGTTGTGTCATGTTGAGGCCTTGAGTGTGAGATTCAAAGCATCCCGGAAATGTAAAGCGAGGGGGTGGTTTGCAGGTTCCTGGTCCTCAAAACTTTCCGAAAGCTGAAATGTAAAGCCCACTTTTTTCCCTTGAGAAAGATGAACAACCTGAAATGGAAAAATTGTGCACTTTTCTTTAGTCATCAGAGGAGACTGGTGACCCAAGCTACATTGGAGTTGGAAGTCAGAAGCTCGTCATGAGATGTACCTGAATATCGCAAGAACAGATTAAATCTGTTCAACTGTTAAATTCAGATTCGATTCAAGTTTGATTCCTACCGATTCACAGTCTTCCAAGGTTCGACTTTACTTGTCGATATCTTACTTTTATTTTGTTTTTATTCATTTTTTTATTTACTTTGTGAAGACTTGCTGAAGTGATGAAGCAGAAGGAGAATTATGTTACAATCTCAAAAAGCATTTATAATGAGTCATTACATGCCTCCTCTGTAATATTCTATTGGAGGTGAAGCATGTAATACCGCATGATGTGGAATTTATGAACCATGCAGTCATTTATACAGTGAGCTCCGTAATGTTTGGGACAAAGACCGATATACGTTTTCTGGATTTGGCTCTGTACTCCCCAATTTTATATTTTTAATTTAAATTCATTTATAGTTAAAGTTCAGATTCTCTGCTTTTATCAGTGGGTATTTTTTATACACTTTGGTTTCACACTGTAGAAAATTAGAGCACTTTTTATGCATATTCCCCCCCTCCTATCTGGGCACCATAATGATAGGGACAAATGGCTTCACTGGTAGTTACATTTACATTACATTACATTTATTTGGCAGACGCTTTTATCCAAAGAGGTAGTTTTCAGTATCTAGCCTTGATTTTAGGTTTTTGATTGCTTTTGGAGTCGGGATGTGAATAATTTGTCGATTCGTTGATTGAGTCATGAGCACGCATGTCGAATATTAAATTAAGTAATCCAAAATTACTCTCTAATAAAGAAAAGACTACACCAGCATAACCTGAGAGGGCTCCCTGGTAAGCCCCAGGAACAGAATGGCCAGGTTGGAGTTTGCTGAACAGTACGTTAAAAACTGTAGGGTTCCGGAACAAAGTCTTTTGTACTGATGAGATGAATATTAATCAGAACCAAAGTGATGGAAAGAGAAAAGTATGAAGAAAGGAACTGTTAATGATCCAAAGTCTGTGTCATTGTGGGTCGTACAATGGTTGAAAGATAGATAAATAGATGAATATGTAAACACATAGACAGACAGATAAACAGATGTCATAAGATTACTCCAGGTCTTTTATGGAATTACTTAAGGCTTCTTTGAGGGCTTATTTTCTGATTGTGATTCAGTCTTCCTGTGGGCTTAGAGGAAGACTGAATCACAGACAGGATATTGTAAGCGAAACAGATCCGACTGGCTTGTCTCATTCAGCCTTTTATTTGGATTCAGTTGTACAGCTTTAGCCGTCTGTGTGCTGAGTCATTTGGAGTTCCGTGAAACTGCATCTTCGATTTTGTGCTTTTGGGGAAATGCACTGAACAGTGCAACCACATTAAAGGACCCCAGTAAGAATTCAGAAATGTGAGAATAAGAATGTATAATTCTGCTTATTACTTTCATCTTTATGTGACGTGTATGGGGTATTTGTACGTAACCTTGACTTCTAATTAAATGGAAGTGTTTATTTTTTTCTTTCAAAGTGGTCCATTGTTGCAGCTTTTCGAGAGCATGAACCTTGGTAGAATACATTGGTGTAAAGCATGAACTGGGTCGGTTTTCTGATCAGTGAATATTCTTGGTTGTGGATTTTTTTGCTTTCAGCAACACTTAATTTCATCTAAAAGAGGAAAAGTTCACTTTTTTTGTGAATGTCAGAAGATGGTCCTCAATGTTGGATATTAGCAGAAGTGAATGTGAAGGCTGTTTTGAGCAGAGCTTTTTGCTTGACGTGCTTGCGATCACTGACTCATATGGACAGATCAGTTTGGCCTCCCCAGTAAAATGGAAAAAAGAATCTCTTTGTTCATAAAAGTGAATGTCTGATGACTCATGGTAGCTCCACACATTTTGGGGTTTGTTAAGCCTGATTCTCTGCACCGGGAAGCAAAAAAGAAAAAAACCCACTTTTAATATACTGTACAGGCCTGTCCCGTCTCTGACTTCCCTGAATGGAGCAGCACCTTTTTATACCTGCCTGTTTCAGGACAAACTGCTTCACCCATCATGCTTCAGGCTGTAAATTCACTAAGCAGCTGTGATTAACGCACACCCCCCCCCCCCCCCCCCCCCACCCGACATAGCCTCAGCCAGTTAGTTGAGAAATTTCCACAGGGCTGTCTATGCTTCACAGAATTTGTACTGACTGGTATTGGAATTATGATTATGATTATGATTATTATTATTATTTTTTTTGGGTGTGGCTATGGCGGATCCACACACACTATGAAATGACAAATCTTCACTGAGAAGTGAGCCCTCGAATGGGTCGGTTCTGTGGGGCTTCTCAGTAGGAGCAGCTGGTAGGCTCTCATTGCTCTTTTTATGAGTTTCTTTCTCCTTTAATTCCTGGCTTAACAGATTATGCTTGTTTCTGTTTACTATTATATTGCATTGTGTTATTCATCTGCTTACCATAGAGTCATATGTTTTTGACTGTATATTGTACTGAGGGCTTTCTGGTGAAGTGACTCAGTGGCCACACACCTGCCAACCAAAACCTGAAACCTTGGCTTGTTTAACCCTTAAAGGACCCATCCTTGGAGCTACAGGCTCAACTTCTTTAAACTACTAAAGAACAATAAAAAACAAAATGAAAATGATGATGATGATGCATTTTATTTGGTGGACAATATACAGATCAGGATGCATTTAATTCTTCCCTCTCTCCCTCTGTCTTTCTTGGCATTGTAATTTCAGACATGTATCTTGCAGACATTTAAAGGCTAGGCTAGTATACTCCTCATGATCTCCTGGTACAGAGAAAAATCTTCTTTCAGACAAGGCAATGATTGACAGTTAATTTTAGCCCCACCCATTATGGGTGTGATGAAACCGCACTCTTCCAGCAGGGAGGAGGCTAATGCAGCTCTGCTCGTGTTCCAGGGATAATTTAACAGGAAACGGCAAATTGACACTTTTTTGCATAGAAACCAAAGAGGAGCTCTCCACCAATCATGGAGTATATTGGTAATAAATAGAGCATTGCAATGGTAATTGGTGGGTTCCTTCTGGCTATCGTCCCTTGAAGCAGTGATGAGCCTCCTCTGGTGTAGCAAATTTTTTTACACCAATCACCATTGGGATTGTGTTGTTTCTTCTTACCAGCACGCTCTCTGATTGGTGGAACTCTTCTCTGGTTTCTCTGTGAAAGCGATGGTACAGACTAAGTGTGAGCTCTTGTGGGCCACACGAGAGTCTTATCATTCCCCTGAGACATTTCACAACGTGAAAAATGTGATTATTCATCTTACCCCATAAACCACATTCCCAGGCGACGTCTTGTGTACTTCCTTCTTATATGATGCATCGCCTTCTAAACAGGCCGACGTCAAGGTAATAATTTGTGTATGTAAAAACAATACATATTAAAACCATGTGAGAAATTTGGAGAAGGATTTGATTTGATACGCTGTAAATCCAGAAATCCAATGAACTTTGGTGGTGTTTTTATCCCTGGTTGTTTCTCTGTCCACCTTCCAGTGGACCCCGGTCATCGAGTGGAGACACGTGCACATGTACAGCTGATTTAATGCGCACTTTCTCTGTAAATTCAGGCATCCACGGCTCAGGACTGCCTTTTTCCCCCTCCCCCGATCTGGACCTGACTTGTCCTCCTGTGCATTTATTTGTTCTGAAAGCATGAAAGCACACTCATTTCAAAGCTGCCTTCTGGAAAACTGACTTAAAAGGAGTAAGGTGGAGTGGGGGGGAGGGGGGTTATTTAGTATTAAATGTTTCCCCATTGGTGCTGGGAAGTCTCACAGAGAGATCATTGTTTGCGACGTGCTTCTGAGTTTAACACATTGCTTCAGCCTGACAAAGTGTCTAATCTTGGCACAGTTGATTTTATATTTCTGCAGGCTGAAAAACTTGAATTTGGCACTGAGGGGACAGTAGTGACACGTGTGCTGCGCATTCATTTTGGCTTGCCAGTTTTGCCTGTTTTTAAATGTTTTTTTCTCATTTTTCTCCCCTATTTGGTGTTCCTTATCATGGGCAGACTGCAAAGCTCATCACAGCCTCCATTTTTGATTTGGGAGAGTGCAGATGGCAAGGTGGTCTCCTCTGAAGCATGCAATCTCAGCCACTGCTTCTTATCACACAGTTTGTGATTTGTGTTCGAACAGACATGAGTCTGTGGAAGACGCTGTGTGCACAGGTCAACAGACAAACTTATGGTCCCCTGACCGACCATTAGTGGTCACTGGTGTGCAAAGAGATGCAGTCCTTGCAGCCGAATGAAATCAAACCATCCCAGGGCAATGCTAGATCCAGACTGGGGTTGTTAGTTGCTGTGGCATTGGCACAGCGCAGATTCGATACCCCTCCGTCCGCGCACTCGAACAGCACCATAACACCCATCAGCCCCTGTATACACCTTTTATCAAGATGTTTTTCTCATTTTTTTATTAAAGGTCCTCATAAATTCAGCATTACTGAGGCATTGCTTGTCACTTGCAGTGGTGAAGTCCTGAATAATCAAAGTTGTTCCATAGGGTTTTTATTTAAGAAAAATTGGCAACTCAATAAAGAAATGCTTTAGATGGGTATTAAAGATGATTCATGTGCATTCTGTGTTTGTCTCAAATGGACCTTCTGCAGAGAAATAAAACTGAGCTGAAGTTCAGTGGTTTTGGCTTTATTCATATTCCATATTTCATTGGTCTCATAATGTTCTTTTCTTCGGTTGGCTCCGAGCGGTTTGTCTGCAGCGCTGATCGGGAGCACGGATCACATGCATTGTGCACATGCACAATGTGGGTTTTGTTGTCCTTCGGCTTTCCGTGTTTACAGAAGATAGTGTTGCAGCTGTCTCGTCTGGATATTCACCAGTTCAGCCGTGCACAAGGCCTCACCACCTGTTGCTGAAAAAAAAAAAAAGAAATGCAGAAAATCTCAGTTACCGTGGAAATACCTGTCAGTTAGACCGAGCAGATCCCCAGCTGTGCGAGCAGTCACGCTCTCGCTGACTGTCTATCAAATGCGCAGGGGATGAGCAGCACCCGCTGAGCTGGGTTACAGGTAATTTAGCTCACCTGTGGGTCCAATCGGGTCCGGCTGAGTCTGGGGTGCAGTAGGTTTGGGGCTTTCCGCTCTGAGGCAGGTGCTCCAAAAAAACTGAAACTGCCGAACATGGAGCAAATGTTTACCTTTTAGGCGGTTAACAGACTTTCTCACCCAGAGTGTGCACGCATTTCCATTTATACAGCTGGATGTTTACTGAAACAGGTCAGTAGCTTGGCTCAAGGGTGCAATGGCAGTGCCGTGGGGAGGGCCGTGGGGAGGGCTGGGGGGAGGATGGGGGGGGGGGGCAGGGGTGTGGAGGAGCGGGTGTGGGCTTCAGATAGGGGGCTTTAAATGTCTGAGGGTGCCGCTCTACAGGAAGTGTTAGGCTGAAAATAACGCCCAGGTTGGCTGTTAATGTCCATGACTGAGCAAACACAGAGGGTAATCTTATCTTTGCTGGTTATTGCATAATGTTGCATTATGATTGCATGACTGCTACGGTGAAAACAATATGTCGAGCTATTGTTTAGTGATATTAGCCTGTTTAGTCAAAGTTCATTTTTAGTTATTTGAGCAAATGGATGGAAAAGTACTGATGATATCTAATACCTCAGGAATGTGTGTTGTGTGTGTGCATGTGCGTGGGTGCGGGCGTATGTGAATGTACATACATAAACATGTGCACACATAAATTTTTTTTCCCCCTGTGGCTGATGTGCAGTTCTTCCTTTCCAGCCCTTGATAGTATTGCCATTTGTGGTGGTGTTGCATGAATTGCGGAGGCGTTGCCTCTGTCAGAGTCTCGGGACATGATTGACATGACACTGTCATAGTAATCTAGCGCTGTGTTCTTTGCAAGAAATATGTGCATTCTGTACTGATCTTATCAGAACTGGTGCTTTGCCGCTGACATTCAACGGTGAACAGGCTCGACAGGAAGACCATGGGAGATTTTGTGCGAGTGAGGAAATGCAAACAGCCACCCCTGGAACCCTGCAGAGGGCTGTTTGCTGGCTTTGTTCTCGCACTGAATGATGCTGTGTAAAGCTGATGTTGTTTGCTATTGGTGCCCCACAGCGAGAAATGACAGCAAACAGAAATTCATTTCAGAGTGCATTTCTCGTGCGTTTTGCCCTGTTCACGTTTTGGTGCCTCGCAGAGTGCGGTTATTGTTCGCGTTTCTTGTATTTTTGGAAGCCTCTGAAAAGGCCAGAGCCTTTGCATTGGGTCATTCTAGCTTTGTAACTGACTGCTCAGAGTCTGTCTCTTGAACATGATGTCATCATTTCGCTTTAGCATGATGTCATCGCTCTAGCCTGCATTTGGCTTGACCACATGTAAATGCCGACAGGGTCAATGTGGCTGACTGTTCTCTGACAGCCTCAGAAAGAACCCAACTTAGTCTGGCTGGACTAGGCTCCATATTTACCATAGCAAATAAAATAAGAATGAAGGAAGTTGGGTAACCAAACCACAGGCATTAGATTACAGATTCAAAAAATGTCACAAGGTTTTTAGAAAGAAAAAAACAAACAAACAAAAAAACACCCACACAGACACCACCTGGCCCAGAAATGGTAATGGTCATAGATTTCCCAGTAATGCCACAAAACTAATCTTTATTTTTTCCAAAAAAACTTTATGAAAGTTCTCATTATTAATCAGTTGTCATAGGCTATCTCTGTAATGTGGATGTGATCCAGGTGGAGCTTGTGTGGGTCAAGGGTGTCCTGACCCTACCCAAAATCCTGCACTGGCCCACTTCCTCAATCTTAAGGTGTGCTTGGTCATATTTTTGCATTTTTTTCATGCTTTTGCTATAATCTCAAAACGCTGAGTGCCTCAATGCTTGGATCCGAATATCACCCCCCAACCACCCCCACGCCCCTGTGGAATGCACGCACCTTTATTACTTGAGGTCAAAGGTCAGTTGGAGGGAGTTAGAGTGATAGAATAAGGAACGGGCAACCCGCCAGAACCAATTACAGGGCTTTCTCAGACCGCTTCTGTTTTCACAGCATAATTAAAGTTCCCGTCTCCATTTATTGGCCGACAGCGTTCATGACCTCATGTCTTGGCTGTGGCGCTCTCCTCTTACTGGATATGACTCTGTATCATCAGGAATTCGTGCACCTAATGCCATTATTTTCGCTGGGGACCTGATGTGATATTTGTTTGTTTGGTTTGCTCTCAGAAGTCTGTCTCTCAGCTCTTTGTAAAGGGGCAAAAGTCAGGAGGCCCCCTCTGCCTTCGCTATTTACACTGTGCAGTGAGGGTAGGAGATGGACTGAATGGGGAAAGTATGTGTGTGTGTCTGCATACGTGTGTGTGTGCATGTTTGCACGTGCATGTGCATGTGCATGTGCATGTGCGTGTATTAGTTACCAGAGGTCCCATTGAAATTGGGATAGCCCTGAGCATTTGTCTCTTGTCACAACACACTGTTTGTCCTGTTAAGTAGACACTGTTTACTTTAGACAGTAAGTTATATATATATATATATGTGTGTGCGTGTGTGTGTGTACTGTATCTGACATAGAGGGCTGACTATTTTTAGTCGCTCTGTGGATTGTTTAGTTGAAACGCTCTTGTCCAACCAAAATTCTTGTAGTCAAGCAAATTTTTTTTTTTTTTTTGAAATTGTGCGCAAGCTAAGGCATGCAGTCCGCTATATTGGGTAAGCAGACATAATTATCAGGTGCGGTCTACAGAGTATTCTACACCTTTTGATTTTCTGATTGCTGAAGACAGTCCTAATCTGTTGTAAAATAGGCCCTGGCATTGATTTTTGTTAACACTTTGACAAGTGTTATTTGTTTAGACACTAAGTTGTGTGTTCTCTGAGTTTGTTTGATAACCTACATTAAATAAAGGTTTGAGGGAAAAATGTCTTTTAGCAGGCTTCCCTAAGAGTGGTCATAATTTTTGCTCAGTGGGCTTTCTAAAGAATACACTCAACACTGTATGTCAATACAGGTGATATTTAACCAAAAAATTGTGCTGTATTGTTGAAAATTCTGGTCTACAGTGAAAACTAAGAGGCAAAAAACGTTTAAAGTTTCTTTTGGGGAATGGAATGTCGTCAACCTTTTTGAGTGCAACATTGAATCAACTGCAGCATAGCCTTCCCCCCTCCCACCACCCCCCCCCAGGATTGGCGGTGTTAAAACAAACATAAAGTTATTCAAATCTCATTTAACACCCGCCGCCTGAAACAGAGGGGAGATGAAGAAGCTGATCAAACAAACGGCGGACGTGCAGACATTTCTGCTGCGGTTCAGAAGCCGAAATGGCGGCCGCGTGGCTCCAGGGGCCCCTCAGCTGTTTCCGTGGTTAGCGTCCCGGCGCACCAAACATTTGCCCTTCCACCCAGTGCAAATAATGGACACACCGTTGGTGAAATAAAAGAATCAAGGCCTGTCTCTGAGTATGCGTCTGGTCACATTCCATCAGTGAAACAGCCCCGCTCAGCATTTCAGCTGCCATCAGCTTTGTTTGTTCAACAGAATGTTTTCCTTATTACCCAGAAGGCAACTGGTGGTGGAATGCCTTCTCTTGCCCAACCCAAGGTTGTTGAAACAAGATTTAATGTTTTTTTTCTTTTCTTTTTTCTCTCCTAACTGAAGAACCCCTGAAGAAATGTAGTTGTTTTATTATTCTGTTTTTGTTATTGGGAGCTGAGAATTTGCATATTTGAAATGGTTTTTGTGTCTTGCCCACAAATTTTTTATTTGACCCCAGTACACTGTTTTTCCAAGCGAAAATTCATTGCCTTGTTTGCGTGGAAGTCCAGGGTTCGGTTCCCACATCCACTGCTCTTCAGCCCTTTGAGAATGCCCATCGCTCCACGATATGGAATTAAATGAAATTATTTCATTTATTGCATCAAAATAATAATAATAATAAATAAATAATCATAAAATATAGCTGCAAGCAGTAATTATAGGGTTCTGAGCACATGTTGCAAAAATAGACATTACGGAACACAGGCAAGATAGATTAAGCAGAGGTTTCATGAGGATTGGACAGGCAGTTGGTGAGTTATAGCTAATTTTGTGCAAACCTTTTGACATGTTTATGAATCAGGCACATAAAAAAAAATTTCCCGGCAACTTTGCCATAATAGTGTGACAATTGAGTTTACATGTGTGGGATCATAAAAATCAATATGTGCGTAATACCTTCCCAGAGTGGTGGGGGAAAAGAAAGAAAAATCCCACAAAAACAACAAGGTTACAGCACTATGTAAATGTAATTGAAATGAAATAAAACGGGGAGTCAGTGAGGTATAGTTTCTTAAGAGAAGGGCTTGTACCTAAACTGATTTGTATCAGATGCTCGGCAGTATAAATGGATATTATGTTATGGCTGAGGATAATGAATTCTGCAGGTTCATTATTGGAGCTCCAGTCCTAACTCTGGAAGCCCAGTCTGGTTTCCAAGTTTTTTTACTAGCGTTCATGGCCCGTCAGTGCTGGTGTATTTAGTGAGGTCACCAAAATGGGCTCTGGCCACAAGGCGTATTCCAAGATGGAGGATTGCGTGGTTTGGTGTTTACAGCGCACCCGTGGCGGTTGGGGTCCAAACGCTGACGCAACGTGGAAGGAACGTTTCCTGCGTGACGGGGCCTGGCAGTGTGGGCCAGCGGAAACTGACATGTTTTATAGATCAGCGATTCCAATACCCTTACAGAGCTGCAGAAGGCCTCCGGGCCCTGTGGCAGGCAGGCAGGCAAAACCCAGCTGCTCTGTTCTGCGCGTGCTAACACTTCCCTTCTGCCCGTCTCCTTTTCCCAGGTGATACGTGATGATGGTGGAATCGGCGAACGAGGCCGTCCGAACCGCCTCCTCCAATCAGAACGGAGTCGGCGGCCCGGGCAGCCAATCGGACGGTGGAGTGGGCGAGGGTGGGTCCAAGAGCGACGCCAATGGAGAGACCGGCCCCCTGGAGCTGCTCCAGCTACAGCAGCAGCAGGTGAGCGATTGTGTTCCTTCAGCCCCTGTCACAGACGTGGCTCTGACTACTCCCTTTGACCCCTGACCCTCAGTTTGGAGACAGGGCTGTGAATCTGCACAATAATGTTTTGCAACTCGTGATGCTTGTGAAATATTCGCTCATTCAGCCTCACTGTCAGTTGGATTACGGAGCATTTCTCAGAAGCACGTCGACATTATTTGGGCAGATGGAAATTTTCTTCAAACCTGGTCATTCACTTACCAGATAAACTCAAACAGACCAGGGCCACTAGTATCAGAAGACTGGATAGCAGAGCACATTCCACACTTTTTACACATCGTGTGATCATGTGACTGGAGGAGTGAAGTAGGTTGCCTGATAATAATTATATTCAAGTAAGACTCTGCTGTGTGTTATGGGCCCTCAGTGGTGGAATTAGCTTCATATGGTGGTCTGAACCGCATAGACGCTGGCCATCTTCTGAGGCTATCCAGCTCATTTCTCTGTTATCAGAGCCTGTGGTTCTTTGCTCTTGTTTGTGTGTTGTAGTTTAAAGCTCATTTTGCTAGTTTTGTTCTTGTCTTTATTACTTATTTTAATGTTCAGTAGGGTAGTTGACACGTTGTCAATCGAGTCTGCACTTCTGGCAGATGCTGTCTCTCTTTCTGCTGTAGTTTCCTCCACTAGAGAATTCCAGCACGTCAGTCCCAAGTTCAGGTTGCTCTGGATAAGAGCTAAATTCCAGCACAGTGAAGTGTATACGCGGGTGAGTTCTGTTGGGGCAGTGAAAGGACCGTCCGTACGTGGGACTGTTCGGTCAGGTTTGGGAAAAGCACACCCCCCTGGTGTGTGGTCTTGTTCGGTTGACACAGTGGAAGCACCCCAGTGCGGTGTGGTTGAATTGGACTGCTGCTCTGCAGTCACTTTTCTTCCATCCTGTTTCAGATGGAATTTCCTCTTTTCCTGGATTCTGTTGGCTGACAGTGCTGTTTTTTCTCTTCTCCCTCCCTCTCTCTCTCTCTCTGTCCCTCTCCCTCTCTCTTGGTTTGCACTCTGATGTCACTTTTCTGGGATTTGGAGCAGAGCTCCGCTTTTCTCTTTTGGGAAGGGGGGAAGGGCAGTGGCTCTCCCAGTTGTCCCCACACCCTCTGGTTTTGTGTGACACTGGGAAAGTGAACAGACATTGAACTCATTTTGTGGAGATGTCTTTGTTCTGGGCTCGGCCTGTTTTTCGTCTTTAGGTTTTTGCTCCCCAGTCTAGGGATCAGCAGCTGTGCCTTTCGAGTCATTGCAGTCCCATCTGTGGCCTGCAAGGAGCACTGCAGCCGAAGTGCGCGCAGTCCTCCATGCCTGTAGGGGGAGCTGGCTGATGGTTACTCTGTTCCTACGCTGTCAGCCGATGATGTCGCTGAGGCGGGGCCTGATTTTTAAAGATTTGTGATTTTACGACACGCTTTTCAGATTCGTGTTTTTTGCAGACCACACGGTGCATACCAGCCCAGGAAGGTTTGCTTTTCAGATGGCGGATGCGATCTAACTCCCTCTATCCCTAGTTGAGGCCATACCACTGAATTCCTTTCTTAAAAGGTGTGTTTCAAATAGTGTTTAAGAAAAATTGCATATAAATTATAATAAAAACTGTAGAATCAATCAGAAAGCAGAAGGGCATTTCAGCAAGTGTTCGTTTAAAAAAAAAAAGTATTCTTTCCCTGATGCACAGCTACATACAGTACTGCACAAGGCCCACTGTATTGCTGTTTAGCTGGAATAGAGATTCTGGGGTGATCTTTGTTCTATTTTCACTGTTGCTTTGTTTTTACTAACATTAGCAAATATGTATAACTGCAAGCCATTTTCTCATTTTTGGAATGGAAACTGATCTAATCCCCCCCCCCCCCCCCCCCAGTAAAAGAATACCCCATCTCCTCTGCCCCTGGTGCTGCCCCTCCTGTCTGTTGTTATGTTGTTGCACCTGTGTGCTGTCACACGGGCGGCCTACCTCAGTTAAATTATGAAAGGCTGGGTTCCCTGGTGCTGGGACACAGAGGTCCTTGTTGTCCTTCTTGGCTCTACATGCTGACCCAAACTGGGAATTATCTTGCTTCAGCGAATAATTAAAATCTGCTGGAAGTCCTTCTAGGGGAGAGCTTTCCCTCTGCATCAGACCTACCTGCTGACGGAAAACAAAAGTCCTGCTCCTCCAAATGATTGCAGCCTCCCCCCCCCCCCACACATCCTCACCCCCTCCCAAAGTGCAGCATGCCCCGCTTCCTTATCCCACTTTCTTTTGCTTTTTTTAATGTGCTGATGTACCTCTGGGATACAGAGTACTGCCCACAGTCAAAGAGCTGTGGGAAACACCTTGCCAGAACATTAAGATCATAAATTAGGCTCCGCCCACAGGAGAAACTGCGCCTCTTTGCCAGTAAGTGTCGGAAATTGTCCCACAGTATTTTCCCCATTTATGTTCTTTGTTTCTCTGTGTCAGATTTTAGTTTCCAAGCAGGAAGTGGGCCTAATGAATCTTTTCTGAGTTTAAGCACATTTCAGCATCTATACTTTTAAAGTTTCCCTCCAAACCCGATGATTGCATTGTCTGTGCATTTGCCTTAAGAGAGGAAACTGCTGTGCATTTTTGGGAAATATGGCTCGCTAATTTATGAACAGTTATTCAGGCAATTTCACTGAACCATCCAAGATGGTTGTTTTTCCTGTACGTATGAGATCAGCGTAATTACCGCAAGTCACTTTGGGAGAGTGTCTGTTAAATGTCAAATGTAAATGTAGATAGGTGCCCTGTTACTCTGCAGTCTACTTGCCGTCTTTTTGCTACACAGTTTATATAACCGTCTATGAATTTATGTGCTTTTGAGAAGGTTTTCTGTGCAGATTCTGCACTTACACAGAGGGTGGCTTACTTTACAGAATTCATACTTAATATTCACAGAAGAAACACAGGCTTGACTCCAGGGTACAAGGGCATTGCCTTATGTGGGATTTGAGCCTGTGTCGTTCTGGGCAGGAGTATTGAAAATTAATTTTGATGGTGCCAGTGCTGAGTGTTACACTAAATCAGAAAGACAAGTGAGTGTTGGAGTACGAGTGAAAGAAATGTGTTGTTATTTAGCTATTATTTGTCTGCTAATAAGTGTGCTGTGTTTTCAAAAATATATGCTTTGAGGGTATAATAAAGCGCTTTTGAGAAACTGAATGAGAGAGAGAAAGGGAGAGATATGGACAGAGAGGCAAACAGAAAGGGAGAGATGACAGATCGGGAGATGCAGGCAACGAGTGAGAGACAGGGAGAGAGAGAGGAAGAGACCGAAGAACAAACAGAAGAACAGACAGACAGAAAGCGAGAGTAGGGGAGACAAAGAGAGTGGGAGAGATTGCTTGCATGAGTGAGGTGTGATCTGAAGGGAGAAGGGGAGAAACAGTAGCTGTAATCCGTGTCAGGAACGGGCACTGGGGCCCCACAGTGGAATGTCCTTGTTTGCTTCACACCCCAGCAAACGGAACGGAGAGCAGATACAACAGACGCACAGACAAGCACACACACACACGCAGGCAAGCACACGCACACACACACACACACACGCACACACACATATGCACATACACACACGCACGCACACACACACACACACACACACACGCAGGCAAGCACACGCACACACACACACACACACACACACGCAGGCAAGCACACGCACACACACACACACACACGCGCGCACATGCACACATGCACACACACACACACACACATGCACACGCACACACACACACACACACACATGCAGGCAAGCACACGCGCACACACACACACACACACGCACACATGCACACATGCACGCACACACACATATGCACACGCGCACACACACACACACACACACACACACACACAGAGGTAATATATATGTAGCTGAGTTTTTTTCAGTTCTCTTGAACAGTTCTCTTCAGTTCTGTGAATGGAGTGGTTGCCCCTCGGGTCGAACATTTCAAAGTTAGTTTTGAGTGTGTACAGATCGAGAGAGACCGCAATAGCACTGGCCAACCTTTCCCTGCTAGAACACCGCCCAATTATGGAGAGAAAAATAATACAAAAACCACGACTGTGCTGAAAGCGAGTAAGTCTTAAGATGAGAGGCACTGCTGCTGCTGGTCATATTTCTTTCAGCCAAATTTTACAACACCCCCCACCCCTCCCTTTTTTCCCCTCTGTGAAAAGAAGAGGAAAGACACCACCCCACAGATTCTTTAATAAGCGGTGAAATGATGAACGGATGTGCAGGGGACAGAGGGAGGCCAGAAACGTATGAATCTGACTTGGCAAGCTGTTTTTTTGTATTTATTTATGTATTCAGGCAGGAAAGCCAGGGAATTAATTGGGGGACCCTCACCACTTCAGCCCCTATTTCTTGTCCCAGTCCTGCATGTCCAGGTTTCCTTTGGGCCGGGGGGCGGGGGGGGGGGGGGGGGGGGTCTGGCTGACTGTTGGAGCAGCGAGCGGAGAGAGGAGTAGTTGTGCTTATCCCCTAATTAGCCGGGATGGGGGTGTTTTGTTCTCTCCGGCTGAGTGTTGTGTGGATTATGATTTTTGATGAGCGCCTTGCTTTGATGGTGAGAGCAGTGCTGCCCTGTAGACCGTAGCTCTGTGCTCTGGCTTTGTGCTCCGCTCTCTTAAGCTGCAAGTGCTTTATGAAAGGCCCGCTTTCCCCCCTGACGTCCAGACTGGAACCTCTACTGCATACAGGACATGGAATCATACATGCATGCGTCTGTGTAAACGATACAAAAAAAAAAAAATTCATTATTTTTTATCACAGAGTAAAGATGATCAATCCTTTAAAAAAAATATTAACGTTTCCACTTGAAATCTAAATGTGGTATTGTACCGCATTAAAATGAATAGTACATGGTTGCCACTGTAGTTTGCTCAGAAAATGTAAAGCACTTGTGTTTCTTGTGCTTTTAATGGAGGCTGCTGGGCTGATGTCTAGGTAAGTGGCCCATCACGTTTGATGTGTAGCCAGTACCGTATGGCAAACTTGCAAAGCGATACTTTTGCACACAGACGTTGTTTTGTCCGCCACCTTTCCCCCATCACTACCGTTGTTAACACTAAATCCATAATGCTCCCGAACAGCAGGCTTAGCCCTAAACCGCGTTGGTGGATTGACTGACTCTGGTTTTTCTCATGCGCTTGTCATTTCGCAAACTGACCAGCAGACTGGTGCTTCAACTGAAAGCTGCTCTCGCCGCAGCTTCACCAGTGCAAGTTTGGCTGGATTTTATATTTGAATGAAAGCAGCGCAAGTTAACTGATCTCTGTATTCCTTATTTTCTGTGCTGTATGTCGTCAAATAGTAATGGCCAATATAACCTTTACATCACAAATAAAAAAGCACAAAGTTGTTAGCGTCTATTTCAAACGAGCATAGTTAGGCGAAAATGGATTTTTGAAGCGAGAACTGACCTGGCCTGAACCGAATGCGTGCGAACTGTACCGTAGGGGGGGGGAACCGAACGTTTTAAAAAATGTTTTTATTTTTTTACATGGACCACTGCATCCCTAATACATGCACACATTAATGCATGAATGCATGCATAAATACACGCACATGTATATAATTCAAAGTAAGATCAAAAGCAGAATGCATTCTGCAGCAGGTTGATTTGCAGTTGGCCCCATTTTGGCCTCGGTGAGAGTGTGAAGCGGCTTTTGTGCAAAGCCGGCGGTGTGATGTTGTAAACCTGCAGTGTGCGCCGTGTCCCCGTGTGAAGCGAAGGTCGCGACCACTTTCTGGTACCCATGCCCTTGGCGAGGCACAGTGGGGCCATTGTGGGAGAGGCGAGGGGGGCCGGGCTACGGGGTGGAGGGGGCAGGTCTTTGGGTCACCTCCCGCCATTGTCGGTTTTCAGGAGACGTATTTTACTGCGCTCGCGTCTGAGCTCTGAAAGCTGGAAGCCGCCAGAGGGAGAAGCCCTCGGGGTTCACCGAGTCTATGAAAATCTCTCTCTATAGATTGGCGGGGGCAGACTGAGCCGGGGCCGGCAGGAAACTTTTTCTGCGTCCGGTGAGTCTGCCGCGGCCGGCCCGCTGAACGGTGTCGAGGCCTGGAAGCATTCCGCCGTTTTTCTCGCGCGCGGCCGCGCCGCGGACGCCGGAAAGGTCAGGCCGCAGAAAGGGGGCTGCTGGGAGGACCCCGTGAACTCCCGCAGATGTTGCCGTGGCAATGCTTTTGCCTCCCTGATGCACTTGTTTCTTGCTTTCTCCTTTAAAGGTGGGGGGGGGGGGTGTGTTCCTCCCTCCCTCCTGTGATCTTTGGAACTGAATTCCACTTGAAAAGCAAACATTTGCAGAGGAGTGGTTATTATTAAAAGTATTATTATTATTATTTTTTCTCACACATGCCTGCGTGATATACAACAGGCCAATTTAGACTTTTTAAAACACAATTAAATGAACCCACTCGGAGGGTGTAACACAAGTGGCTAAATTAAAGTTGAAACATTTTTCTGTTTATGGGAAAAAACACAGACACACATACTTTCTTTATATCTTTATTTTTTTATAACTTTCACAGAAGATATAAATAGCTTGTAAAGACTGAAAGCATATTGTGTGTCTCGCTAGCTGTTCCCCGAATTGAATTCACATGTACAGCGTCTGTCCGCAAGGTCGAGGCCGCGGTGAACAAAACCCGTTTTGCATGTGCTCTCTGAGCCTCCACATTCTAATCCATTTAAGAGATTTATTTTTCGCACATTCACTCATGATTCTGGAATCCTCCCTGTGTCATGTTTATAGGGGATTATAAAATGCATGGCTTTCATCCCTGTATTCCTTTCAGAAAGCTGAAAAGTATATACTCTTGCATGTTGTCTTGTTCAGTGGGTATGGAATTCTGTGTTTTTTTTTTTTTTTTTTTTGCATGTGGTTATTTTCAATAAGAAGGGTTTGGTGGGACTGCTGAGTGGTTCATCCTGTTAAGAGTCTGTTCTAGCGCACGGATAAGCCCCATGATGTGAGATCAGATCCAGGCAGGGCTGCCTGTGGCCGGTGGCCCTGCTGGGCGGTGCATAGGCGGCTGCAGTGTTGCTCACTGATGGAAGGGTTTGAGTGGGGTACAGCCTCATCATGCACAGACCCTGCTGGGGCGATGGGGAGCCTGACAGTCTGCTGAGCCGTGCATGAAGCGTCTGCTCTGACTCCAGCTGTGCTGTGATAAAAAGCAGGGCCTGACACTGAATTTGATATCCGTTGTGTGTGTGTCTGTCTGTGTCTGTGTGTCTGTACTGACTGTGTCTGCATGTCTGTCTGTGTGTGTGTCTGTACTGACAATGTGTGTGTGTGTCTGTCTCTGCTGACTGTATGTCTGCATGTCTGTGTCGGCGTGTGTGTGTGTGTATGTGTGGGTGTGTGTGTGAGGGGTGTGTGTGGGGGGGTGTGTGTCTGGTTCTGCTGACTGTGTATGTCTGCGTGTCAGTATGTGTGTGTGTGTGCGCGTGCGCGTACATGTGTGCACATGTGCGGTCTTGTGAATGGAGACGCAGGAGCCCGCTCCTGGTAGTTTACACAGCTGCTGCTCTCCCGTGCTGCGGTCTGTTAGCAGGGAGGCCGCTCAGGGTTTCCGCGCTCAACAGAGGAGCGTTTGTCTGCGCCCGCCACCTCTGGAGCCGGGCTCGGAAACCACTGCCGCGTTCGCTCCCGGTCGCCCGCAGAAGTGAGCCTGCAACCCCCTCCGTGGAGGGGTAGTTTCCAGAGTTTAGAGACACACCGCCCGCCCGCCCGCCCGCATGCTTGCGGAGTTAAGGGTCCTGAAGGTATAAGCCAACAGGTACATGTAAAAAGCCAAGTCATCCGCTGGCTCATTTGGATAGATGGGTATGTGTTGAAAGAGCACGTCTCTGTGTGAAAATGGAAAGGTCAGGGGCTGCCTGGAGAACAGGAGTCCCTAACATAAGATTACTGCCACACACTGCGTGTGTAAGAAAAAAATCCTATGCAAACTCGACATCGTCAAATTTTTAAAATGTATTTATTTTATACCCAGTTAAGAACCACTCCACCTTCACTGAGCTGTTTCAGTGAAATGTAGTCTGTCCTTGTTAAGAGATGTACACTATGGGGGTGGTCTTTTTAAAGCATCTCAGATGACCTGGGATGTGTGGGAACACCCCCCTACCCCCAGGGGGTTCTACTGAAAAAGGAAGCGCCTCCTAGGGGTTACTTTATGCTATTGCTGAGAGTGTGATAATGGCAAGGAGTGGGGTGGAGAGTAGGGGAGGGGCTTATTTCCTGTGGCCTGGTGTCATTTCTATTTTGAAAAAAAACTTATCAAAAACTCCCAGCCCCATGCCTGATTGGCTAGTGTTTAGAGAGGCCTGGGGCAGTCTGCCTGCATCCACCTGCCCATCTGCCTGCACACCTACCTCCTACCCTACCACCCCACCCACCTGCCCCCCCCCCCCCCCCCCCCCCCCGCTTCTTACCCCCATTCCCTGATATTCCCTTATGGTGGTGCTGCCTGTGACCTGCTGCTGCCTGTGCATCGCCTGCCTAAATACCCCTTCTCAGCCCTCCATTACTGGGGTCCTCACATGCTAGCGGCACTCTGGGCTGTCCCTGGACACCACACAAGACAGAAGGACAATGGTGTTTTTGTTTTAAAAAATGGTGCTAATTAGCAAGCCAGTGCCTGGGCTTCGTGTTTGCCATTATTATCTTCAGAGAGTAACGTAGCCTTGTTGTTTAATGGAAGTGGCATCAGGGGAGCAGGAGTGAGTGTAGCGTTTTAAACACCATGGGCTTAAAATGGCTGCAAATGACTCTGCGTCTCCTGTGGCTGGTGATTATTGATCTGATGAGTAATGTGTCCTCGTCAAAATCTCAGACGTTGCACTGAGAATGCTGATAAACTCCTTGCTTGTGACTGTGTGGGAGCTGGTAGTGGGGGAAATGACTATGCCATCCACACTATTGGAATGCAGCAGCTTTTATTTATACAGTGAAATTCATTCATTCACGTGGAAGATTTATAAAGCATTCCGGTTGACATAAGGTGTGACCTCACTGCTGGGGAGTAGTTGTTGCAGGTAAATGCATTATTCATCGTGGTTTCCGGTTAGCACACCTTGGTGCATCATCTCTCTGGTTTTCATGTTGACTTAAGGCTGTGGGAAGTTCAAGGATCACCTCCAGACTTTCACAGTGTTTACTGAGCAAACGGAACCTTCTGGAAAGTCTGGAAACGCTTTCACACATAGAGAAAGAGAAAATAACCTTCATAGAACTGCACCCGCTTTCACATTGCGAATGTATAAATAGGCTTTTATTGCTATTATGTTTATATAATTAAAAAAAATAAAAATCTGGTCATATAATCTGAACATTTTATGGTTGTATTTTGGAATGGCTTTATTAAATTTATTCATCCACTGAAAGGTGGCATAACATCTTCCCTCTTTGCCCTGAGGGATGAGAAGTCTTTTGATTGGCTCTGAGAAAATGCCATTCTTAATCTTAACATTAATTTCTTTAGATTTTTTTTTTGCACAAGCAATGTTCTGCAGTGCAGCTGGTGCAG
Organism: Anguilla anguilla; assembly: GCF_013347855.1. NCBI lineage: Eukaryota > Metazoa > Chordata > Actinopteri > Anguilliformes > Anguillidae > Anguilla > Anguilla anguilla. Next base: position 13,429,948 of record NC_049211.1, on the reverse strand, counting down.
AAGGACTTCTGGTTGGCCAGAGTGTGATGAGGCTGGGACAGACCAGCCAATCTAAACCCTCCTGGGTGAACCTCCTGGGTGGCCAATGGGCTGTTGGGGTGCTGAGCACTGTCAGAACTCTCCAGCAGGTCGTTGGGCTTGTCACACGCTGTAAAAATCTGCCTTAGCAGGGTGAGCCACTTGACAGCATTCCGTTTGACTCTCTGCACAGTTGTTCGGTGCTAAACGTTCTGCAGTTTCTTAAAACGGCATGTTATTGCTGGCGTGGGTCAGAGGACAGAGAGACCGTGACTAAGTATGGTCAGAGGGGCCCCTGCTGTAGCCAGCGTTCGCATTTATTCAGGAAGCCATACGTGTAATTTAGAAATTCCGGTAATGAGTGCGGTGGTTTGTATGGGCCCGGCCTCGCGTAGCTGCCAGGCCCGGCCGTGGCAGACGCGGCTGGAAGCGCGTGACGGGTAATTGGCGCCACGTGCGTGCTCTCCGTGTGTGGTGCGGCCGTCGGCTGGCGATGGGCACGGCGAGCCGCGAGGGCAGCAGCCGACGGAGCGCCGGCGCAGGCCCGACGCAGGCCCGAGGCAGGGCTGAGGCCCAGAGCAAGACTCTGTGAAAGCTGGATCGTGCTAAATTTTATTTTAATATGTGCTTTCTTGCAACACATCTCCAAATTCACAGGAATCGGCCAGCGATGGTGAGGTAGACAGTTTTCCTCACACCAGGGCTTCTGCTTTCTCCTGAGAACAGCCCAGGACCACTGTCAAATTAGAGGGGGGGTGGGGGGTGGGGGGTGGGGGGGGGTTAGGGTGACCTCACAATTTCAGTGGAACTCCACCCTTTCCCTAATTCATAGTCCAGGCATGCAGTCTCTGAAATCTGCCATGATTAAATGTGTACACGTGCACATAAATAAACTGAAATGGAATGCCTGGGTTATTTATTTTGGTTACATTTCACTTAGGAAACGTGTTTCCTCAAATAAAATGCCGTAATTCTACTTTCTCTGTGTAATTTTGCCTGCAGGACAATTGTATGGTACACGGCCTTCTTTTCTATTCATTCCTCTAATATTGTCATGCTAGAATATATAGAACACTCTGTCTCTACCGTGCTCTATTATGTCCAGAGTTTACACAGAGATTTATGGCTTATGTTTGTGTGTGGTGGATTCTGTGCTCTGTGTAATTCATGCACCCAGTTGCTTGCTGTGAAAGGATTCGGTTTTTTGGACCGGTGACTGATTTATTGTTTGTGGCAGTTCTTTTCAAAGGGCCTCTCTTCTTTTCATAAATCAGTATTTACTTAGTGATGCGGTAACCTGCTGCTGCTCCAAACGTGAGGAAACAAATGTGCATCCTGATGCCGCCCCCCCGCACCCCTCCGCACCCCTCCTGCACACCTCCTCGCCTGCTTCTGCCTTTGATTTATCGTGTCCCAGCGTTCTTGTTTTTGAAGATTCGCCTGGTGGAAGCTCGTGTGTTGAGACGAAGGCGGTGCTATAACTGTGTGGCGAGCGTTTAGCGCTGTACGGGAAGACGTTCCCCCGTGTCTGAGGCGGACTGAACGCTGCAGCTGAACAGTGGCGCTGTGAGCTGCTCGGGGGAACCAGTGAACCGGCCGTGTGTCCCAGGGAGGGGTGACCTGGGGTAGAATGGAGGAAGGGAGGGATGGTTTCTCGATTTAGGGCATGTGCGGGGTGCGGCCGGCTGCTACCGGTGGGAGGAGGTGCGCAGGGAGGGGTCCATTAGGGAGTGCTGTTTTAACTCCGCCTGTCTGAATGGAGGCTTTCACGCTGCATAGCTTATGAAGTGGAGCCGTTCTTCACGCTGCTGCTGAAGTGAGCGTCGTGATAGAAGTGCTTTTCCACTGTCCAGGCCTTGCTTGCAGTGGCCCTGTTTCCAGTGTCAAAGTGGCTCTGTTTCCAGACCTCACTCACAGTGGCTCTGTTTCCTGTCCTCTAGGCCCTTCAGGCTGCACGCCATTTTCTCCTCCAGCAAGCCACTGGACTCAGCTCTCCCAGCAGCAATGAAGTGAAGGTGAGGATATCTGCACCCAAAACAAACATACGTACATGTATACACTCATGCAACGCATACATACGTGCATGCGTATACATATATACATGCATACTGTACATTCATGCACATGTGTATGCGTACTTGTACAAATGCACATGTATGCACAGTTAGTCAACTTTCAATAGTTGTACAAATGCACACTAGGGCTATCAATTGAGTTCAAACTAGTCTCAAATAAGAGAAATTCGTTTGAATCTGTTCTAATTTTTCACCGTCAAAATTTCAATAAAACGTTGCCTAAATATATAATGTGTAAGCGACATCCTCCTTGGTTATTATTTTGTCTCCAAAGGCATAGAACCTGTAATATGAAGGGTGTTCTTCTTACAGTTTTTCTTGGCTCCTCCATTTTGAATGCATTGCCTACAGGCTACGTGGAGAGCGTTACCCACACCTGAACTTCATTTTTAGGCTACCTGTAGGTATACCGTGCAGACAAAGCAATATCATGGCTTGTTGTTTATTGAGCGTTACCGTGAGCACAACACAGATGAACACAGGCTCAGCTGGGCTCCTCATTTCGCCTAGGCAATGGGGTTACAAGTTTGAACCCTTAATTACATATTTGCAAGTTTTATTATTGAATGTAAATGTCCACACAGACACATGCACCCTTACTTATGTACGTACACACATGCACGCACACACTTGAACTTTTTTTAAGTAATATTGTTACTTAAGCACACACTGTAGACAAGAATTGTGTTTTTTATATTAAAGGGTCTTACAATTCTTCAATTTCAACGGTCTATGCTTTAATAGTGTGTGAGCTGGTTCAGATTTATTTTTAAACCAGTTGTGATTTGCCAAAGCCAGTCTGAACTGGACTGGTAAGGAGAATAGAGAAACCACCCAAGGAGAGAACCCTGCTGGATACACACACACACACACACACACACACACACACACACACATGCTCTCTCTCTCTCTCTCTCTTTATTTCTTCCCCCATCTCTCTCTCTCACTGTCTCACTCACTCACTCGCTTGCACGCACACACACGCACACACACGCACACACACGCTGATGGAACACTTAATCTGGTACAATTTGAAATGGTGATATCCCACAGCAGCAGTAACAACAGAACCAGCAACTTTTATTTAGATGAAAGCACCTTTGCAGACAGAGAGGGGGCACTGTGTTTGGGTCCTTACCCCCCAGTTTCACAAACGGAGAGAGGGGCGCAGTGTTTGAGCCTGTACCCCCAGTTTCACGAATAGAGACAGGGGCACAGGTTCTGGGCAGCACCCCATTCCGCAGCCCACAGCCCACACATGAGGGTCAGTGGTCAGTCTAGCCAGTCCCTCTGCCTTTCATATAAATAAGGTCCTCTTCTGGGCGAAGGGTTGTGTCCACTTATGAAAACCGGCCCCACCTCAAGAGCCAGGTTTTCAAGAAGGGGCTCCCTTGTTCAAAATAACCTTTTTCCCTCTCTGTTTATGGGAAAGTCCTATAATATTTTTTTTCCTGCACAGATTTCCATTGGTCCCCCAATTTCTCTTTTTGAGCACATATGCAGGGTATTATCTAAATATAAATGTTCTCATAAATACTCTCACATACAAAAATTTATATTGACAGGATTCCTGGCTTCCACCTCTGCCTACTTGTGCCGCTTGTTTTTGTGATTTAGCTTCTGTGATTTTTCCTTGAATGGTGCTGCGTGTGAGAAATAAACACATTCATCGCCGTGTCACTTTCCTGTCCATTGTCTTGTTTGTATCCCAAATGACTCGTGTTCATAATTTTCCTAGAGTCAGTTCAAGATCTGACTGAAACTGAGTCCTTTGTTTTTTCCCTTCTTCACTTCAAGAAAAGGCACACTGGAATAAAAAAAGGGAACTTTAACCCGAATTTAGATACCCGCACGATGTGTGTTTGTGCTAGTCCCGTGAAGTAACAAACTTAATCCTTTTAGTGATGCATCTACAGAATGTATGACAGCGTTGGGTTGGTTTGATAATGGCTTTTTATATTTTTTTTATAGAATAATCTCTGTTGTGTTTTAGGGGAATTGTGTTGTCATTTTCACTCACGATCAGTGATGCGGAGTTTTCGGTTGTCATGAGGGGTTTTTCCACTTGAACCTGCTACCAAGGCCACTCTCTTTACAGGACTATTTCATTTGTCTGGCCTTTGTCAGGAAGCAGTTCTCTGGCAGCAAGCTGGACAAGCCTCAGTGCTCAGAGAAAATAAGCCAGCGGCAGATGCCTCTTTTCCCTTAAACGCCATTCCACTACGGCACCAGATCAGGAACTCGGAGTAATACAGAACAGAGCTCTGGAAAGCGCGCCCGTAGGATTCGCAGAGCGCGGGGCTGTGTGTTCACCACACAGATGAAAGGCGCGTTGTGTGTTCGCTGCGGGCTCGATGCCGCCTGTTCATCCGCAGTGTCTGCGGCGTGCTTTCCCGACTGCGGTCTGGCGTTTACAAAACTTCGCTTGACCGCCCTGACTCTCACCCCGAGACCGGGGAGCGCCGGCGCGCCCGCTAACCGTTTCCACATTTTTGCGCACGTGTCCGCCCGCCGCGCGCCGCCCCGGCTACCGTCTGCGCGGCGTCGACGCGAGGGGCGGCGAGTCGAAAAGCGCCCGAACGGAAACGGGCTCGGGCGCGTCGGGGAACCCCAAGCCAAGACGAGGCCGAGCTTTGTCTCTTCATTTTCGGTTTCCGTGAGCCCGGTGGAGACGCGGCTCTGACAGGATGTCGGGCTCGTTGCGAAGGTTGCGTCGGGCGGTGCGGCGAGCGTGAGCCTCGGGGCGGCTGTCTGAGCTTTGTTTACGCGACCGGAGACGAGCAGGGCTCCCCCTTTATCTCAGAGCCTGGCTCCAGCTCTAACCCCTTGTCTGGAGCCAGGGTACGTTACAATATTTATGCACTCGGGGAATGCCTATAACCTGGCTCCAGCGTTTCACAAATGTTTAGTGTGTTATCCTGCTTGTGCTGCCTTGAGCCTCCTGTGGAATGTTCTGGATGCAGAACTGCAGCCAGGGCTGCACGATGCTGGTTAGTTTAGCTCTCCCTTTGAACATAAAAATATGAATTTCGTATCAAAATGTATTACCTGTGTATAAACGATGTGTGCGTGTCTGTGGACTGTTAGTTGAGGTTTCTTGTATAATTGTATTTGAGTTATGTAATTGCCAGTTTCTGTCCTCCTTATTGAGGGTAAAATAGTCTAATGAGTCGGAAGCACTCATTCGGGGTGAAATCCTTCAGTGCGTTTAAAAATAGGCTTTTTGCTTCAAACAGGATCTTTGCTTCAAATTGTTCTGTGATTTTAAACACCCTTCCATTTTGTTTATGGTTATTCACATATAAATGAAAGGAGGAAAATTCATTTATGCCACTAGACAGAGAGGAACAAAAATGTTATTTGTAGGTCGTGCGGGCACTTTTCTCAGCACCCAAAATTGGGGCCCCTGCTGTTTTTCACGAGCCTTTTCCCGAACCCCGCTCCCAGGCGCGTGCCTCGCTCAGGGTATTCACCCGGTCGCCCTTTGTGATATCAGAATATACGGGCAATTAATGGCACCTAACTTCAACAGGGCGGCGTTCAGCACGCCCATGGCCCCACAGTCCGGAGAGGAAGTGAAAGGTGTTATTACTGTGCTAACTGCGGAGCCGCTAATCGCTGGTGTTCCTTTCACATCTCTGTGATGCAAGCGCGAGATTCTAGGCTTTCCCCTCCAATCATCTGTCTCTTATTCTGTTACTGCAGTACTGTGCGTATTATTATTTATATTCATATTATTATTAAGCTGAATAATTATTACATTACTTTCATGAATAGTCATGGTACGTGTGAAAATATTTAGTTAAATATTTTAGATAATATGAATGTATTAATACTGCTACTTTTAATAATGACACAGACCTATAGGTCTCTGTGTATTTCTTAGTGTACTTGTCTCTCACTACATGCAATATGTGCCCTTGGTGTGTTTGTGTAAGTACCCTATCCATCGCTGTGTGTTTGTGTGTGTGTATGTTAAGTCTCTCACACCCTTGTGTGTTCTCTCTCCCTGTGTGTTCTCCCCACCCCACCCCACCCAGGTCCCTGTCTCCATGGCAATGATGACCCACCAGTTGATGGTGCCTCAGCTGCAGCAGATTCTGGCCCCCCCACAGCTGCAGGCCCTCATGCTACAGCAGGTAATCTGCCCCCCCCTGAAACCAGCATTCCCCATATCTTCCATCTGTCAGCAAGGCCAAATCTCACCTGTGTTTCCATGGCAGCAACTCAGCCATTGCATGTCAGTTATTTGCATACTGACCTGAAAACGGACGCAGAACTTTTAGCTTAATTGTTTTTTTGGTGTGTTCGGCTAACTTATTGATTATGAATGGCCATTTTTGGTGATATTGTGCTTTTGTATTCACGTGAGTAACATTGGTATTATCCACTTTTTAACTTTCTGTAGATAAGACTGTCAGATAAATGAATGTGATGTAACATTTTCCTGTCTAAACATGGAGCCGGCAACCCTTGAGGTCGTATGACCGATTTCATAACCACAGTACCTCTGACCCACATGAATGTCATGTTTAACGGCAGTTCAAACGGACGCGTGCAATTTAATCATAGTAAGAATTTAGAAGATACAAACACAAATGTACACACACGTGTGTTCCCCTTCTCCTCCTGCTCACCGATCCCGGACTGATAAGCCGCCGCAGTCACACCCCTCCCCCCCCACCCACCCCTCACTCCAGAGGCGGGGTAAGGCCTACGGCTGAATCTGCTGGAGGAAAAGATTAACTGCCCATCCAGCAGTTACATAAGACATGGAGACACATGCTTTGTGCAGTCATCAGAGACCTGGGCGTGTGCCATGTAGAAAGCGCTACGCTGGACACCCCTTCTTGACTCCGCCTGCTCTTTTTTTTGTTTTTGTCGTCATTGCTGTCGCTGAGAGAATAGCCTCTTTGTCTGGCATCCGCCTCATATTATGTTTTTTATCAGTGCGCTCTTCCTCCTTGGCCTGGTCACACACAGAAATGGAAGATTGCAATCTTAATGGGACTTCCTGGATGAATGAGAGGATTCTGAAAGGAAAATAAGCAAACCCTTGCCTGGCCGTGAAGACCGTGCCTGCCTGTGCTCCTGCGGTTTGGCCGATGTGTGGTGTGGAGGGCGTCTGAATGGTTGATGTGATCTTGGGGTCAACCTTAACTCAACAGGAGCTGCGTTTTCATATTTTTATTCTCCATTTAAAAAAAAAGCCATATTCTGAAACCAGTTCAACACAGAAAGCATTTTGGCGATAAATTCACCGAAACTTTCATGTAAACAGCAGAATTTGAAGTTACTCAACTTGGACCCTATTCGGCAAAAAGAAAGGACGCTTGCCAAAAAGAACTACTGAGGCCTTAAAGATATGTTTTGAAAGAGATTTTCTTGGATGGACAAACAAGAATGTTTTGGCACATAGGCCATATCAACGTGTGTGCCAACAAACTTTTACAATCTTTACCAAAATCATAATTTTAAAGCTCAAGCTTAAAGAGGTGGCTGATTCCCCTTAAGAAAGCAGTTAGACAGTTTGCAGTGGTTCTGCAGTTTCCCTATTTCTCTATATATTCATCACATAATATTGGATGCATTCCCATACCTGAAACTTTCCCTAATTTCATAAAACTTGCCATATGCACAGACTGCAAACGGATAAATTATGTTTCGCTGATCTTTGAGATTTTCTCCTCTCTTCTTCGTGACCATTTCTTCCTGGCGTCATTAATTAATTAGTGTTAGTGCCAATACACTGACCCCGCTCTCCACTACAGTGAACTGACCGTTCAATACTGTGACAGCAGGTTCATGCACACCAGTACAGAATGTGTTACTTAATCCTGGTTTCCTCCTTCCCTGTTATGTTTGTTGGAAGGCTTGTCACATTCAAAGACTTCCTCTGTCATAACTGAAGCTCAGCACTTCATGAATGCACGGCTATCAAAGGCCGTGTTGGATGTGACATGGTGCAGAATTCATCATCTGCTGGCCTTATGTGATATTTGCCTTTAATTACCGGCTAAAATGACAAAGTAAAAATAATTTTTTTAAAAAGAAACATGGACATGCATATACACATACACACATGCACACAGGCACTTATACACAACTACCTGAACATGTGATATAGTTTTGACATGAACTGTCTAGTCCTGACGTGTCCGATCTTATTAAAAAAGTGTCGGTGTGGGCACAGTTTTTGTTCTAGCCCAGTACTAGGACACCTGATTCTGCTCATCATGGTCTTGATTAAAGACTATGTAGTTAATTCGTTGAATCACGTTTTGGTAGTGCTTGGCTAAAACAAAGACCTGCCCCCACACCGGATAAGTTTGGGCTCCCCTGGTGTAGTCCATGTTGTTGCTAATTTGAGTGTAGGTAGGTTAGTCTTCATGAAGTGCTTAAGGAAAGGATGTGTAATGTGCTGTCATTCATTCATTGATGTGGACCAGTCAGTAGGCTTTTTTGTGGTGAGCAAAGTGTTTTTATTGGTCCAGAACAGTCGTCACATGACAGATCGTGGCTGCCTCACCCAGCAAATGGTTTATAAGCAGGTCAGTTTTAGTAGATTTTAGAATATATATTTATTTATAATTTTTTCTAAGTACGCTGAAAACAGCTTTTGTTTGCTCTGACCTGTATTTTTCTGCCTTTAAATAGGAGAGTGTCCTCTGGTGTGCTGTAGATTTAGGCCTATGTGTCTCTGTGGGTTTTACACCTCAGTGCATTTTCTGCAGTAACCAATAGAAAACACTGTTTTTGGTGTTTTCTTGGCAGGTGATTGGACAGCACTGAGATTCAAAGCTGTGTTGCTTGGCCATGTTGCTCTGGCTTTTTCGGCTCTGCAAATAAATTGCTTTCAACTTGCTCTTTAGAGACTTTTTTAACGAAGGGCTTCGTGTTTTCTATGGCTGTCGGTCAAATGGTTTGTGGTCTCTCTCCCTCCCTCTCTCTCTTCCTCTCCGTCTCGCACTGTCTATATTTCTGTTTCTCCTTCTTTTTATCTCTCTCTGTCTCACTGTCTCTGTATTTCTGGCTCGCTTTCTTTTTCTCTCTCTAGGTGCAGGAATACTATAAGAAACAGCAGGAACAACTCCACCTTCAACTCTTATCTCAGGGAGGAAAGCCGACAAAAGAGGTGACTTATACACACACACACACACACACACGCATATGCACGCACACACACACACACACACACACACAGACTCACTTTTTTAACTGAGAGTGGTCTTGCTCTGAACCGAAAGAACATTTTGGTTTATGTTGTGCTGTTGATTTAAAATGTACATCTTTCATCAAGTAGCCCCCTCCCCCCACCCCCCGCCATCGTTCACTGCTCAAAAATGCACTGCCACAGAACAGTAAAGGTCCGTGTCCAATTTAAAAAGGCAGTCTACCCCTATGAAAGTCAGAAGGGTGTTACAAACGACCTCTTCCACCTCGGCAAATCCCTGCCCTTCTAAAACACGGATTAGCAGTCCCGTGACTAATGGAGCAAATATGCACTTAAAAACATGTAGTGACTTTACTCTGGGTCTTGTGAGCTGAAGATATTTTTGTGTGGTTAAATATTGGTGCAGGTACATTACTGCTGAGCGATGACATTTAAGGAGGAATAGGACAAACAGTTTAAACTCTGGAAGGGCCGTGTTACATTGGGGCCAGGCTGTTATCCCTTCCGCAGCCGCGACTCCACGCACAGGACTGTTTGTTCCGCACATTTCCTGGCTGTATTTGAAAAAAAAAAACAGGCCAAGCACACGCAGAAGTGCTTCACGCCCGATGCAGCTCTGATAAGTTATAGGCTCGCCACGATTTCGCGAGTGAGTTACTGGTTAGCGGCATTGAAAACGACGCGTGCGCTGGATGGCGTGCGCTGGATGGCGTGTTGACTTAACGCCGTAGATCTCTAGGCGCGTCGGGTGACTACGAGCCGCGTGGACTGCTCTTGGGGAGCACCTCCTGCGTGAACCTGAAGTCCTGTTCTGTTGGGTCTCGAAATCTCCTTTCGGCGTCGGGTTTCTGGAGCCCGGCTGATGAAAGGGACAGCCGACGGCCAGAGCAGCAGTGCCCCCCCCGGCCTTAGCCTGGCAGTGACTCAGCAGAATGAAAGCACTGTAGTAACAGGACCTGAACACACAGATACAGGCAGAGTGGACAGAAGTGGAATAAGATATTGCTGAGCTGTGCCAAGAGCACATGGATCTTTTTTAAAAATTTGGTCCTCAGCAGAGAACTACTGCAGCTACCAGGACAAATTACAGCGGAACAGAAATCTGTGCTTGTTTCTCCCTCTGCAGCGGCTGTGTGTGAAGCAGAGCTGGCTGATTATTTTTCATGTCCTGCAGTAGTGTTCTGTACTTGTACTGTAATGTACTGCCACCTTGGAGCACGCTTGTAAAAATGTTTGAGTACACTCGTTGTTTAAATACACTCATTGTAAGTAATGTTGGCCACATCCTGACTCCCTTATGTCAAACATTTGAGCAGTGAGCTTTTGAGTCATTGAGTTCATGTAGTCTGTGAGGTGCACTCACTGTACTCTGTGGTATTTATTTATTTATTTATTCATTTGTTTATTCACAAATTTTCTTAATGTGCATGACTTAAATGTGACTCCCCGTTTATGGAATCACAGATAATGATTGTATTTCCTACGTTTTTGTTTTCCCTTTCTTTGATAATTCTATTCGATTTTGATAAATGAGGGATCTCAGCTTGTGTTCTCTGCCCCCCCATTTTGAGTTAGCCTCTCACTTTCTGGGTGTTTTGCGCAAGCTTTGGGGCGAGTGGGGGGAAGGGGGGGGGGGGGGGGGGGGGGGGCACATCTCTTCTCTGTTTCTTTCCCTGTCTGTGAACCCCCGTCCTGCAGATAAGGGCCGTAACTCATAGAACAGGACACCAGGAGCACAGAGCAGTAAAACCCTGCACGTGAAAACTCACCCGGGAGACCGTCTGTCAAAAGGACACTCCCTGATTTTATCAGCAGCTGCCTTGTGGCTGGTACCGGCCCCGCCCCCCCACCCAAACCCTGTGAGGAGGTGGGCGTGGTATCACGTTCCCTAGGTTACCCACTGTTACCCGCCCCTTTATTCCCCCCCCCTCCTTCTTGTCTTTGGCACTTCTGTTCACGTCTCGGTTTTTCACTTTAATGAAGCAGCACGATTTTAAACCAGATGTACAGAGAGCCCCGTAAGACTAGAAGTGTTAATGGAGTGTGCGCCTTGTCTGAACTACCTCACCTATATCCAGCTGAATTTTTCGGTGACACTTGCTAACTGGCTTCTTTTAATTCACCATTCATTCATTAGAAAACAAGAATATAACTGACCACTTAAAGTTGAACTTTGGACAGAAACGAGTCTTAATGAGCAATGGGAACTCATCTGGAAGGGAAGTAGTGTCTATGAAACAACATGCATAGTGTTTTATTACAGTAGGTGGTTAATTAGCACGTTACCCACAACAAAGGACCATTAAAAAGTTGCTAACTGCTTTAAACTTGCCCTTGGATGAATTTTCTCACCTTAAATTTCATGTTTTGGTCTGGCGCTGTGATCTCCCTCAGCGAGAGTAAGCATCAGGGTTGTTAGCAATGACTTCTGTCACAATTTTTTTGTGGCAGATCTTCTGTGAGGAGCTGAACTTCTGAAGCTTCTGTCATTTTTTACTGGTATTGTTTTACTCCTCCTGTCCTCTGGTTTTTTGAACGCCTCTGAAGCTTCCCCGGACGCACCAGCCCTTTCCCGTTCCGTCAGGAGGGGTGATATTAGCGCGTCTCTCTCTAAACAGACCAGCTGTGTCCAGCCCACATCTTTTTGAAGTGGAAAAACAAGGGAGCAGACAAAGGAACCGAGCGTCTGCAGGCAGGGGTCAGGAAGAGTTCGCTCGGTCGTGAGCCAGAACCAGCGCAGCGGCAGCCGTGCTCGAGTGACCGCGACCAAACAAACAAACAAACAAACAAACAACGCGGGGCCACCTGGTCCGAATCGGTGCCGTAGACACGGCGAGGGAAGGGAGTTCTGTGCCAAAGGTGCGGCCGCGTTGGGCTGTGCTGAATTTCGGAGCTGGGGCACTGGCCGTCCCTGGCTTGTCGCTCTGGGCCGTGCTTTCTTCTGGAGCGAGCGTAATTAGAGGGGGCACCTGTGTGTTTGTAACGCTGCGGGTTCAGCGCGCTTTAATTTACGATGCCGTGCTTCCTGGGTCGTCATGGCAACGAAGAAAAACAAGCAAGGTGCTCCCCGTGACTGTTCCAGCGTACGGAGCTGGTGACATCAGCCCCGACCTTTGCAGAGGAAGTGTAGTGTAATGGTTAGGGAACTGGGCTTGACTGAAAGGTTGTGAGTTTGATTCCCAGCTTGGGTGCTGCTGTTCTATACTTGGGTAAGGTACTGTAGCTGAATTGTTTCAGTAAAATATCCAGCTGTGTAAATAGACTGTATGTAAAAGATGTAAAGCGAGTGTTATTGCTGTAATGTAGTGTAATGTCTGCTGTTTGCTGGTATGGCACACAGAGGTTTCCTGGTTGAGGGCTTGTTTATTCAGATGGGCTGGAGGGTGGTGGTGCTAGAGATGGAGGTGGATGTAACATGGACCCAGCGAATGTCAAACTATCTCACTGGATCTGTTGTATGGTGTCTGTGTCACTCATCCAGATATGGAAATACAGGATATTATTCTCTCTCTGTCTCTCTCCCTCTCCTTCTCCTTCTCCATCTCTCTCTCCTCTCTCCCTCTCTGTGTTCCTCTCCCTCTCTTTACCCATCTCTTTCTCTCTCCAGCAGTTGGGAGCTAGCTCTCCTCTGGCATTCCAGCAACAGCTGATCCAGATGCAGCAGCAGCACTTTCTCAACCTGCACAGACAGCAGAGTCTGGGGCTGCACAACCTGCAACAAGGTAAGCACACATTTGTTCATTCCCTCTGTATCTATCCAGAAGGTCCTGCACTCTCTTAACTGAGCAGTGTTTTTTTTTGTGTGTGTGTGTGTGTGTGTGTGTGTGTGTGTGTGTGTGTGTGTGTGTGTGTGTGTGTGTGTGTGTGTGTGTGTGTGTGTGTGTGTGTGTGTGTGTGTGTGTGTGTGTGTGTGTGTGTGTGTGTTTGTGTGTGCGTATGTGTGCACTTGGTGTATTGCTCTGACACGTTTGCTGTAGGGGAGATCCTTCAGCACTGCATTGTGGGTGGTGTAGCAGTTCAGTATATGCAGCCATGGCGACCCTAACGGAGCATGGCCCCGCCCACCCCCCACCCCCCCCCACCCCCCACCCCCCACCCCCCCACCCCCCACCCCCAAGTTGGCTTTGCATGGGTTCTGCCTTCCTGCAAATTGGCCCTCGCAATCGGTGTGAGGGCACGCCGTTTTTAATACCAGTAATTGCAGTCCTGTGGCTCCATCCCAAAATGGGCAATCAGCTGTGCTCATAATCTAATCGCGCGGGGTCGTTAAACACCCCCCCCGGGACCAAACCGCAGGCTCGTACGCCTGCCCACATGTGAAGGTCGTTAACATAATCAGGCCATAAAAAGATAAAAGGGACGCTTGATTGTTGGTTTCTGCAGAAGGCAGCCGTTGGGGTAATGGGTAAAATACACTCCACGTGCTTGGAGCTGTTCCAGGGGATGAGGGAGGAGTCAAGTGAGTGAGTGGGGGGTGGGTGGGGGGGAGACACATCCTAACATGGACAGACCTGGCTCAACTGCTGCTCTTGACATCTGTTGACCTAGAAAATACCAATGGGCCTGTTTATATTCAACATGTTCAATCAGCTTTTAAATGCAAACCAGTATCGTTCTCAAGTGTGACGTAGACCCTTTTGGGTTAAACTGGGTTTTTTGTTTTTGTCATTTTCACAGTATGCTTGGGTTTTTTGTGAATTGTGCTCACTTTTTTGAATGTGTTACACTTGACACAGTGCCCTAAGAAAAAGTAGCACAGGACTACGGAAACTAACATGTTTGCTAGTTACTTCTATCACCTTTCCCTATTAACTATTAACTATCCCTCTTCTCACCTATCCAGGTATTTCTGGGTAAAACACCTGCAAGAAAGTGTGCACATTTCACAAGAAACAAACCTTTTGAAATTTCTCATTTTGATGTTTGGCCCAAACACATCTGTATCACACTTGGGCATGAAATGGAAAATGTAGGGCTGCTGGGTGACTCATTCATATAAGACACTGATGCACGGATGGTGCAAGGATGAGCCCCAGGGTGTTGGGTCATTTTCAGACCGTGCCAGTGCTGACTGTGGCAGGTAGCTCCATAGGGCAACGTGTAATCGCAGATTGCGTCGCCCGGGGTACAGGAGTGTTCGGTCGGTACAGAGTCTGCGTTTTGTCTCTCTTTAGCAACCCGCAGTGGTTGATCGGGGACCCGCAGACTGCATGTTAAAGCTGCATATGAAAGGTCTTCCTCTGACTCCACTCTGTGAGCTTGGGTGTAGTGTTGCGGTGTGAAAAGAAGCAGCTGGGAACACCACGTGGTTCAGAGTAGAACTGCATTCCAAATCAGGGTGGGAACATGGGCATGTTCAGCTCCATGTTGGGTGCCAAATTTACTAACAAAACGTAGATACAAATGGGAAATGTTTTATTAATTATTATTGCATATTTAAAGTAATTGTCAATTCAGGTCACTTGTAAGTGCCGTTGAAATGCTAATCTGACACACCTAATAAATAAAATGTATAATGTGTATTATGCAGTTACGATATCGGATCAGTGGATAAGATATCGAATCAATCTGCAGACACTGTTCTTTAAGAGGATATAACTTTCTAAATATCATGTATGTACCTGGGAGGCAGTGTGTCCTCTGAGGTGCTAAAAGGTGTGCCAGCCATACATATTTTTAATATAAATAAGTGTACAGATAAACTCAGTTTAGTGTTTACGTTGCATGCCTTTATAAGAACATCAGTCTGCAATTTGCATCCTTTCATAAAAACAAACACGTGTTCCGCAACCAGATTTTCTTGAACTAATAAGGAAAGGATCAGGAACCACCTGCTTTAGCTGGCATAAACATCTGCAGAAATTTTCATAACCTAAACATAGACAGGAATAATTACTGCCAAGCTGTCATACTATTGCATCTGCCGGGAAGCTAAAGATCCTCCTTTGATTTCCGTACTCCAGCATTCTTTAGTTAGGTTGGCTGTTTGTTTTTGCTGCACGCATGAGCTGAAATATGTGTGTGTGTGTGCGTGTGTGTGTGTGTGTGTGTGTGAATTAAATTAGTGTGGGAGTCGGGAGACCTATGAGGGAGAGAGACCAGAGCAGGGGCATCTTTGAAAGGAATGTGTGTTGCCCCCCCCCCCCCCCCCTCGCCGTTTCTGACAGCTGTAAAGGGTTTCGCTGGCGTCTGGTTGGCTCTGGTTGTGTTGTTTTCGGAGGGGCCAGTGGAAGGCCGGGCAGCGTGGCTCTTACAGTCCCTCTGTGTCTCCCGTGCGGTGGAATTCCCCCGCGGTTCTCTTTGAGAGAAGTGTCCCATTGTGACGGGCCACTGGACCATACACATTCCTCTGGGAGGTCAAGCCTATCCAGATTAAGTCTGGAGGGGCTTACTGTTTTTCTCATCTTTGTGCCATTCTATAAAATATGCGAATTTAATAGCAGTTGTTCCCCTCTTAAGTGGAAATTGAAATCGGAGACTGTGTCGAGTTGCGCTAATTCCTCCTGGACACCAGGAGTGCTGCAGCTAAGGTGTCCACTAATACGATGTGTCCACCCATGAGCCAATGACTGTTTTACACCCTGCTGCACTGATAAGACTGCAGCAGAGGCCACAGTTGGTGGAAGGCTGCCTCGTTCACTGATGACAACTGGTGCTTTTTAGAGGAACTAATGCAGCAGTAACTCAAGGAATCCTGGCCAGCTTAATCCCCACCCACTCCTGTTGGAATGTTGGCATTTAAAAAAATATATGTTTTATTTAACAAAAAAAAAACTGTGGGTACAGTATGTTACAGAGCACAGACACAGGGCAGGGATTCAGCCAATCACAGACAGGTGTCAAAGAAGGGCGTGACTATGCTGTGGGTGCTTAGAGGGAGTGTGTGAAACTGGACAGTCTGGGCACTGAGCCAAATCCTACAGGAGATAAAGGCCAGACTTCAGACTTTCACACATACATCTCTCTCTCTCTCTCTCTCGCTCACTCTCTCTCGTTTTCTATCTCTCTCTCTTACTGTCTCTGTCTGACTATCTTGGTCTCTCTCTCTCTCTCTCTCTCACACTCTCTCTCTGTCTGTCTGTCTGTCTCTGTCTCTCTGTGGTCTTCATCGCTTTCCTCTACTGTTTTTCTCCAAATCTTTCACCCTCTGTCCTATTCCTTTTGTCTCTTCCCCTCTCCCATTTTTCTCTCTCTAGTTGGTGAAATTAATTTTAAGTTAAAAAAAGACATTGGTATTTGACATTGGCATTTGAACACATTTGAAAATAACTTTACTCACTGAATACAGGCTCCACGACGCGTGTATATGTTCATTTTGTGGAATGATGCCCTGATGAGCCGCCCCCCTTTAACGTTCCTCGCTCCTGGTGCTGTGTCACCATGGCTACGGGCTCTGGCAGTGAGGTGGCGGAAGTTTCGCGGGCACATCCTCCGAAGGGTCCGCTGTTGTTTGGACAGTGTCAAGGGTGGGAATGTGGGCACAGCAGACACAATATTTGTGTAGCTATTCATTCACAGCTGGGCGATAACAGTACAGCACACCACACCTTCACTGGAACAGCTTGTCCCAGCCCTGAGGCAGTCTTCTTTCCCTCCTCCCAGGGCCACACACACGCGCACATGCACACGCACACACACACTCATGCCTCATGCCTGCATGTGCACGCACTCGCACATGTACACACATGTGTACATGCACACATATATGTGTACACATACACACGCAAGCAAACACATGTGCATTTGCGAACACACATACGCATACACACACACACACACACACACACACACTTGCATAACCCACTGTTTAAAGAGAGTAATGCTCTAAATATATGCTGGGGATTAGGATAAATCGTTTTAAGGATGAAAGTCATTTGAAATGAAACATTAGCCTCCTCCTACTTAAGATCCATGTCTTCCTCCTTCTTTGAGTGGTAACCCTAACCGTCTGCGTTTTGTGGCTTTTTGCCATTGTGATGTCAGCATGAGGGTGGGGCTGGTTATCTCCTGACAGGATGTGGGATTCCAGCTGGTACAGGGTTCAGGGCGGTGATGTCAGGAAGTGGGTTTCCTCTCTCAAACACTAATCCTACAGCAGATAAACCACACACACACACACACACACACACACACACACACACACACACACACGCACACACATGTACACACAGACAGACGTGTGGACGCACAGACACTGACACACAGACTCACGCACACACACACACAAGTGTACACACATTCACACAAGCGTACACACATTTACACACAGACACGTGGACACAGACACAGACTCACACAACACACACACACACACACACATTCTCCAGGAAACCTGCAAAGCATAACTCAAACCTCCCAGACACACATGATTACAGTTTCTGGGACTATCTTCCTTTAGATGAAAGCCTTTTTTTAAAGATGGTGATAAATTATATGAGGGGAATTAAGTCTTTGTTCCCTCCTTAACTGTGTCCTAGAGGCTGCCTGCAGGGTTTTAGCTACAACAAGGCAACTGTTACAACCACCTATCTGTACATCAGTCATTTGAAGATACCTGCTTTAAAAACTGCTTTATTTAATTCTCTGAGGATTCTCACTGGTTCTCCTCATGTTATAAAAGCATAATAACTTCTGTTGACGAAAACAGGCTATTCAGGCTCATCTTGACAGCCCTGTTACTGTCTGTCTGTCTGTCTGTCTGTCTCCATAGCTGTTAGTCCAGCTGACTTGCAGAAGCTGTGGAAGGATGTGGTCTCTGTGCAGAGTGCCGAAGATGTGGTGAAGCACGAAGGCCTGGACCTGACCGCCAACAGCTCCAACTCTACCTCATACTCCTCCAAGGCCTCCCTGCACGCATCCCATCATGCATTGCCAAATGGACACAGTGCTGTGCACACCCATAAGAGAGATAGGTCAGTGGAGGGAGGGATGGGCAAAGGGAGAGAGAAATTCGAATTATTCCTGTTTGCTTAAATTGTTTCTGTTTTTTCCCCACTTTGTCCAATTTAGTGAGATGACTTGACGTTACATTTTAAAAGACGCTTAAGAAAATAACCAGAATAAAATATCGATCTGTGCAGTTGTCTTATTGCTCTCCTGAATGGAGTGTGTAATACAATTTGTCAGGATTTGTTTCCCCTTGTTTGTTTGTCATTTTTATTGACAGTTTATTTTGGATTCAGAAGAAGGCTCATTTCGTACGGTTGTGCGGGTGGAAAACATTAACTTCTCCTTTCTACTCTGTACAGAGCTGAGCAAACAGCTCGTGTAGATCATCTTGAAAATTTACAGTCGGATCTTGGCAAATTGACCATATATGCCTGCAGCAAGTTTGGAGCGGATTATGTTGGTCTGTGGAAGCTGGAGCCTGTGGAAGGCGGGGCCAGAGGGATAAAGGGGGAATTCGGTATTTAGGGGAGGGGTTTAGGAGGGAGGCTCTTTCACAGCAATGTAGCATGTCCAGATTGTTTGAGCAGCAACTGGATGTTTGTTGGTTAGTTGGTCGGTTGATGATGGTTGTGATGACGTTGATGATGATAAGCTCCTCCTGTCCCATCCCCCCCCAAGCCCTCCCCATGAGGAGCAGACTGGATCTAGCCCTCTGTACGGACATGGCGAGTGCAGATGGCCTGGGTGTGAAGCTCTCTGTGAAGATCTGGGACAGTTCATCAAGTGAGTATTCTGGGCAGCACCTGCCCCTGCCGCTTCCTGTACGAACCCCACCATTGTTTCCTCCCTGTTCCTATATCAGCCTCCTCCTTCTCCCACCCTTCCCAGTTCCTGTTCCAGTGTTTGTAAATCAGCGTTAGGACATACTCATGAATTGGTGCCAAACTGAAACAAATGGCTCGTTTTAATGGATGGCTAATGTACTTGCCGTTTGGCACCTGTTTGTGGACACAGCCTGTCCTTACCCTCTTATATTAACCCTATAGTCACCTCATTGCTGCTCCCACTTCCCACATCTGCCCCCCCTCCCACTTCCTGCACCAGCTCCTTCCTCTGCCCTTCCCACTTCCTGTACCAACCCTCTTCACTACCCCTCCCACTTCTTGTAACAACTTCACCAACTAAGAAATAGTTAAATTCATTTTAATTCACTAAGAAATAGGTAACTTCAAATAGTTAACTAAGAAATGCATGTTTTGCAATCTCAGGTCATAATTTTTGTTTTGTTTTTGAAACATAATTTTGTTTCAACTATTTTTATGTCTTCCGTTCCCAGAATAGCTAAATAAAATGGTTAACTAATGATGTCTGTTGCCTAACAGTCTACTAATGCTTGATAATTATTGAAAAGGAGACAAATAGCTATTGGGTGCTTATTTACTTTACTTGTCCCGGTGTTCTGTGTGAGGTAAAGCCGGACCAAAAAAAGGAAAACTTAAATAATCGCTAGGACATATCAGCTTGTCATTGTGTAGTGAAAATGATAAAATGTCCAGCCCTAGCAGTAAACCCACATCAGGTGTTGCTTCTCATACTGTACTGTACCACAGGTGAACAGCATAAGATATAAATCACATTAGCAACATTATGTTTCTCATTGTGATATGGAAGGTTTTTGAGGGGACATCATTAAACATTTGAGAGAGTAAAATTCCCAGCATGCTCTGTGTTTCTTTGTCTTGTCTGTAACTGCCACTAGAGACAGATGATCTCTCCAACCCAACAGCTGCCCTCTCCTCTACCTCACAGGGTAACCCTGATAGCCTTCTTGGTTTCTCATTAGCTAATGTCCAGCCGCATTGATCAGACGGAACAAAAGACTCAAGAGCGAGCAAACTCGGCCTGTATCAGCTGTGCCTCTTTCTGTCAGCAGCGTTTTTCCTCTCTCTCTCTCTCTCTCTCTCTCTCTCTCTCTCTCTCTCTCTGTCTCACTCTCTCTCTCTCTGTCTCTCTCTCTCTCTCTCTCTCTCTCTCTCTCTCTCTCTCTCTCTCTCTCTCTCTCTCTCTCTCTCTCTCTCTCTCTCTCTCTCTCTCTCTCTCTCTCTCTCTCTGTCTCTCTGTCTCTCTCTCTCTCTCTGTCTCTCTCTCTCTCTCTCTCTCTCTCTCTCTCTCTCTCTCTCTCTCTCTCTCGCTCTCTCGCTCTCTCTCTCTCTCTCTCCTCTCTCTCTCTCTCTCTCTCTCTCTCTCTGTCTCTCTGTCTCTCTCTCTCTCTCTCTCTCTCTCTCTCTCTCTCTCTCTCTCTCTCTCTCTCTCTCTCTCTCTCTCTGTCTCTCTCTCTCTCTCTCTCTCTGTCTCTCTCTCTCTCTCTCTCTGTGTCTCTCTCGCTCTCTCTGTAAATCTCTCTTTCTTTGATGTTTCGCCAGTTTAGAGGCTACAGGGACTGTGGGAACCGGTGCAGATAATAGGTGGCAGGATCAGAGTGGTTGGGAGATGTAAACACACCCTTGTCTCTGTGTGTTAGAGTAATTAGAGCTGAGAGTGGAGCAATGAAGCGACCAGTATGAGGAGCGGCCAATGGGTCACATGCCCCCCCCCCCCCTTCTTCACCCCTGCTGTGTTACCCCCCCACCAGCCTGCCTCCCCATCTCATCCCTGATCCACTCCTACACGCTAGCTTCTTGCAAACAATTTTTTTTAACCAAGACTCTTTGACAAGAACACACAATTAATGAATTCATTTCACAGATGTTCCTTTTATCCAGAATGACAATTTCTGTACACTATCCATTGGTACATCTGGATATTTAAATGCAGCAATTCAGATGCAAGTACTGTGCGTAAGAGTACAATGGTAGTGCCCCACGTGGGGTGTCAATCTGCAGCCTCTGAATTACAAGCACAGGTCCCTAACTCTCATACACATAAACCACTGAAGATGGAGTTGGGGCAGAAGCTAAGAGAGACCCTGCCACCATGATTATTAACCTCCCTAACCAAGACCAAAACGGCAAGAAAATAAGAAACCAGGCAGATTTCCAATTAATCCTACCTATTAAGTCTCACCTTTAGGACTAATTTCTGGCAAGTGAAACTTGCTGATGAAAGATGTGGCTTGTGTGCGTTTTAGAGCTGACTTCGTTTAGTCGTTCAGTTGATTGTTTAGCCAGAACACTCTTGTCCAACTAAGATTCTTTTAGTCGTGAAATCACTTTTTTCTTACATTCTTCACGCCTGCCAGAACACAGTAATCCTTTTTTATTAGTAATCCTATTACTACGTTTTAGCAAGTCCAAACAATTGATTGCCTCACCATTTATCAGTGTTTTTCATAATTTATTTAGATCAGTATTGATGTTAATTGGCTTTTCTCTCTGAACAAACAGGCTTTTTCATTGTTTATGTTATTTATAGGTAATAATTGTAACTCTTTTTCTCGTTCTGAAGAATTGGCTTTTAAAAGCGCATTTATGGGGATGTTTGTTTTTCTTGTTATGGACAAATGGGCTTTTAAAAGCATGCGGCATAAAAGCTGTTCTTACTGCTCAACTCAACTTTTTTCAGTTGTAATTCACAATAAAAAATACTTTTTTGAAACAAGCTGCAATTTTATTTAAGATAGGAAATGAATGCGCTGGAGCCACATCTAATGACGTGGCATTCGGGTTTTAATGAAGATTTGTGTAATTTGCCCAATAAATTAACCAATAGATTATGCATTATTAGAATGAGCCTACTAGATAGATGCATTATTATAAATCTACTTTATGGTTTGGAATACTTGTGGTCCCCAGTGCCGGTCCTGGAGAGCCTCAGGGTCTGCTGGGGTCCCCAGCCCCAGTCCTGAAGGCCAGCTGGGTCTGCTGGGGTCCCCAGCCTCGGTCCTGGAGAGCCTCAGGGTCTGCTGGGGTCCCCAGCCCCAGTCCTGAAGGCCAGCTGGGTCTGCTGGGGTTCCCAGCCTCGGCCCTGGAGAGCCTCAGGGTCTATTGGGGTCCCCAGCCCCCGGTCCTGGAGGCCTGCTGGGTCTGCCGGTTTTGATTGGATCTCAGTACGTAGTTTATAGATAAAAGTAGCTGATTAAGCAGTATTCTCTCCTCACCTTTTTTTGGTCAAAATTTGTTGTTTAAGGTTAATGTGAGTGTCCCTTGCTCAGTTTTTGTCTAAATGTATTGTTTAATGGGATGGAAGTGTCCCCTGCCACTAGGGTGCGGTTTGAACCTGGTGATGTCATCAAGGCATTGTTTGGTTGGGTGATATCACCAGGGCTGGGTTTAAGCTTGACGATGTCATTCGGGTGTGGCTTGGGCTGTGGGCGTGGCTGTCAGGACAGGGTTTGGGCTTGGTGATGTCAGCAGGGCAGGAAAGATGTTGATTCTATGCCAGGGAAGAAGCCAGATTCAAAGCCACAGGAATGTGAACGGGTGGCATGTTCAACCTCTGGATCCAGAGTCATTACAGAATTCCGTTACGGTACATTACATCAGACCACATCACCTGCCATCATTTTATTACCTCACATCCTCCAACACCATTTCATTACATCACTCATTAGTATCACTCAGTTTCTCAGGTGGCAGGTTTTCCATTAGGGAAGTTTCTGGCTTCATTCGGGGTAAGAAAAACATTGTAGACCAGAGTATGTGAACCTCGGTATGTGAGTTCTTACAATATTAATCACTACAGGAAGTGACTGGCTAAAAAAAAGATTGAACATTCTGTTTGCTATTCACTAAAATCACTGTCATTTATTGCATATTGATTGACATTTGCACTGGATTTTTACTGTGATGAACTTCACAGCTTGTGTACAGAATAGTCTGTACAGATTATAATTTTAAATGTTTTCAGAAAATACATTTATAAAACTCCTTACTACAGCCCTCTGGATCTACAGTAATCCAGAGGGCTGAGAGCAGGCCACATATTGACTTACCTTATGTCTTTATACCTTTCTGTTCAGCTGAATAACTACTACATTAAGTCTTTTAACGGAACCTTCTGTCATCAGAAAATAAATAAAAAACTGCATTTCCGCTTGTTTCTGTGCCTCTTGTGCAGTGCAGTATTTATGGAAATACCAATACCAATGATTGTTTCAAATGAATGTTTCTGTTTAGCTCAATGTTATTGCATTGGAAATGCATTGCATTACATTACATTCACCTTGCAGACAGACTTATCCAAAGCGACATAAGTGGGGAACAGCAGCGCTAGTCTCAGACATACGGAAATGTCATGTCAGCAATAAGGCACAGAGGCCTGTTTATTGTAAATAAGTGTAACGTTAGCTGAACAAGTCAACAGTTGGTTTCACACAGCTGTACCTGTAACACGATTATCCCAAAAGGAAATCCGAAAAGAGAGGAGGAATAGCTAAAGAGGGTCAGGGGAGCCCTGGGTCGGTGTGAAACCTCATCCCCTGTTCCCTCCGCAGGCATCTGAACAGAGACCACGTCCTGGATGACCGCAGCACGGCTCAGTGTCGGGTGCAGATGCAGGTCGTGCAGCAGCTGGAGATCCAGGTGCTCATTCCCCAACAGCTCCTGCACGCGCTCACAGATACACACACACGCGCGCACACACACACGCACACAGATACACACACAGGTATGCATTCACATGCACACACACACAGACTGATACACACACGCACACACACACGCGCGCGCACACAGATACACACACAGATACGCATTCACACGCACACACACAGACTGGTACACACATGCAGACACACACAGATACACATGCACACCGATATGTACATGCACAGATATGCACACGCACACAGATATGCACATGCACACTGATATGTACATGCACAGATATGCACACGCACACAGATACACACATGCACACTGATATGTACATGCACAGATATGCACACGCACACAGATACACACGTGCACACTGATATGTACATGCACAGATATGCACACGCACACAGATATGCACATGCACACTGATATGTACATGCACAGATATGCACACGCACACAGATACACACGTGCACGCACAAAGCGATTTTGCTTAAGAAATGATGAATTATTATTGTGTATGGTCTGACATTTTATTGTTTTACATATGGTACTATTTGTACAAGCGTACTTATGGGACTGCTGGACAATGATGTCACTGAGTCACATTTCCGTGTTCCCCTTCCAGCTGTCTAAGGAGAGTGAGCGTCTGCAGGCCATGATGGCGCACCTGCACATGCGCCCATCGGAACCAAAGCATTTTAAACAGCCCGTGAGTGCCTGCGCCAGCACACCACTTAAACCAGCTCCTTTACAAAACTGCCGATGGAGAATAAGTTTGAAGATTTTACTGTACAGTATCCCACTACTTGCCTAGCTGAGTCCGTAACGCTTGGCCCATAGAATAGGCCTACTATAACCAGGTTACATTGTGGCTGGCATGATCGTAGTACCTTTGTGATGTCATCATTGATGTGTCCCTTGTCCCTTTGTGATGTCATGTCGTATGTGTCCTTGGTTCCTTTGTAAGGTCATGTCTTATGTGTCCTTGGTCCCTTTGTGATGGTCATTAGCTGAACGTGATCTCCCCTCCCCAGGTGAATATGGGCACCAGTGCCTCCTTGTTGAAGCGGGACAGCCAGATGATTCCAGAGGGATTGCCCCACCCACCCACCTCAGCGGCCACGCCCATCACCCCGCTGCGCCAAGGGCCGTCCGTCATCAGCTCCACTGGCCTACAGGGCATGGGCCCCGTTCGCCGCCGCAGCAACGACAAGCTGTGCACCCCCATTGCCTCAGGTAGGCTGCCCCCCCCCCACACACACACACACATACTGGACTGTGGTGTTGCTGTTGAAACTTTTTTGAAATTCAAATGAATGTTTTTAGTGAAGCATTCACAATGCATGATGAGAGAATCTGCTTAGAGTGTACATGTGGAATGGGCTTGAGCTGGTCTTTTAGTAGCTCGCTGTGCAGTCTGCATGGACACTTCTGGCAGAAGCAGAGTGCCTTCTCTGACGTGCAGCCGTGTGTTAGCTGCAGGTGAACAGGTGATGTCATTTTAACTGGTGCGCATGCTTCCCATTGCAGAGCTGGCTCAGAATTGGGAATTCTACAAAAACGCAGATGTCAGACCCCCCTTCACGTACGCTTCGCTTATTCGACACGTAAGGCACCCGAATTCCTCCTGTTTTACGTCTCCGCTGTCTGGTGTGGATGGGGCCAGATTGCTTCATTTTGATTGGCTCTCTCGGTGCATTAGGCCTTCCGAAGCACCAACCAAGGAAAGCCTGCTGTTGGCTGGGAACAGTTCAGTGATTTGTCTCACATTGAATGTATGCTTGGCATCACAACCTCATCTCTGAAGGTGTAGCCTGAGTTACCCACGCTCTCCCTCTATTTATTCAGGCTATACTGGAGGCGCCAGATCGGCAGTTGACTCTGAACGAGATCTACATCTGGTTCACAAAGATGTTTGCGTACTTCAGAAGGAACACGGCCACGTGGAAGGTGGGATTTCTCTCCGGCTCAGCTGATCATGTGACGGAGACTGGCATCAGCTGTGAACACCAAAGAATCGCCACACTGACTAAACGCACCCACACGCACTGACTGAACACGCCCATACAGACTGACTGAACACATATCCATACACACTGACTAAGCACCCCTATACACACTGACTGAACATGCCCATACACACCGACTGAACACACCCATGCACACCGACTGAACACGCTCATGCACACTTACTGAACACGCCCATGCAGCCTGACTCATGACTGAGTGATCCGTATCCTAGTGCAGGAGGGGGGGATAGGTAGGCACTGTTAAGGCTGTTGGCAGCTCTGAACAGTGTTGCTTTACCAGGAGCCTTTTTCTCATTAGCAACACAGCGCTAACTATAAATAACGCGCTAGTGGATTTATCCTGCTCTAATCGGCACTTAAAACATTGTTTGCAGCAATGTGCAAATCTGAGTTTCCTTCTTTGAGAATATTCTTGCATCCCTCCCACCCCTTCCTTCCCCCACCCTCTCCTTTAGTGACTGAAGCGTTTTGTTTCTCCGCGCAGTGCCAAACCCCACTAAATCACTGCTAATGTTTAAACTGAGGGAATGAGTCATTCATCACGGTTGGAGATACGTGTGAGAATCGCAAGGTGTCGTCACGAAATTGGGGGTCACGCTAATTTGTGAAATGGAGTTGCGTCCCTCCAAGGGGGGGGGGAATGTATTCCAAAAAAGGTTGGCCTCATCAGACAACAGCAGCGTAATAAGCACAATATAAGCACCTTTCCATCCTGGAATACAAACCCAAACAAACAAACAAACAAAAAATACATGTGTGAATACAATTCACAGGAGTTTAAGAATAAATAAATAGAAATTGAAAGTGAGAATGGCCATAAAAAACAACAAGCACAGATATTAATAGTGCCAAACTCCCACTGGGGCCGCTGCTCCAGATAGTAGCTGATTAGTGGAACTCCAAAAGGGAATATGGCCAGGATGGGGTGTTGCATTTTATTGCCAGATAAATACATACTGAATATTCAATAATGTTTTTGTATCACACTGGCCTACATTTAAACAACTCTTGATATTTTAAGAGTACATCGCAACTGGCATCCATGCATTTTTTTAAATTTTATTTTATTTGTGCCTAGTAATTTTTGTTCTTTTGACCTTCGTGTTTTCAGTAATTGTTCTTTTGTTTGGAAAGTGCTTTAAACCTAATTCAGGGAAAAAAAGCATTAAAAGCAAAGCTTTTCCCCTCTTTTCCATGCAGAATGCTGTTCGCCATAACCTGAGTCTGCACAAGTGCTTCGTGAGGGTGGAGAACGTGAAGGGAGCCGTGTGGACCGTGGACGAGACTGAGTACCAGAAACGGAGACCGCCAAAGATGTCCGGGTCGGTACCACGCCCGGTTCTGCCAAACGAACCATGTTCCCCACCTGTTTAATATCTGAGTGTCTGAGTGTCCACACGTGATCCTGGCGCTCTCAGTTTCTGCTGAGAGAAAATAGACTGGGAGATTTCAGTGAGCGTGTCTGCATTAAGACCAAGCAGCTTCAGCCTCTCTCCTATGAGATCAGTGCTTTTTGGATGCCCTGAAGGGGTCTGCGATTTCTGGGTTAGATGTGGGGACTGCAGCCCATGTGATACTCCATGAGCTCCAGTGGTGACCCGGCCTGTAAAGGCTGGTTAGGCTGCCTGTGTGTCTCTCTCTGATTGAGGATGAAAGAAGGAGCCGGTTCAGTGTCTCTTGTGTGGTGACGATCTTGCTGGCACCAGTCTGTAAAAGCTGTGCTGACTTTCATACAGTCAGGTGCAGGTATCCCAGATACTCTCAGGCCTTCACACAGGACTCTGAGGCCTGAGGCAGACTTCAAGTGGGGCTTTTCTGTGTGCTGTACTGATGCTGCGCTGTACTCAGTCTGCTCTGTACTCGGACTGTGGTGTACTCAATCTTTGCTGTACGCAGTCTGTGCTGTACTCGGTCCATGCTGTCCTCAGTTCATGCTGTACTGAGTCTGTGCTGTATTGAGTCTATGCTGTACTCAGTCCATGCTGTACTGAGTCTGTGCTGTCCTCAGATTTTGCTGTACTGTGTTTTTTCTGTACTCAGTCTGTGCTTTGCCTTTTGTCTCCTTTGCCATTTCCCAGAAGCCCACTGGTGAAGAACGTGATGTCTGGACTAGGTTTTGGATCGCCCAGTGCCAGTTACAAGGTGAGTGCCGCCATGGCTTATGGGTGTCGTGTCACTCTTTTTGGGTATTGCCTGACCCCAGGCTGCCTGTCAGATGACTCAAGGTGGAGTCAAACCGATTTTGGCCTTGGACCCCTTTGAGTGAACAGTGAACACACACAGATTATTTTTAGCAAATAAAGTACAATCTATCAAACTGGCTCACTGTATACATTTCAGTAAACATTGTAAAGTAGCATAGCCAAAAAAATAGGAAATATTTATTTTTCATCCATTTTATCATCATCCATCATCATTTCTTCATATGAAGGCAAGGGGATGTTTAAACCACCTAGTCCATTTTTCTTTAATCAGTCACACTTTGTGTGCAAATTTCTCTAATTTTTCTGTGCAATGCTGATGGTACGACTTTTGCAATTCTTTCCTTTGTTTACTGCATTGTTTATTGCACTGGGTATCAACCTTTTGAAGTAAAGCTGTTATTTAGTCAGCAGAATATCTATGACTCAGCTTGGAATGAAGAAAACTACCGTATGAAAACAGTGACACCTAGTGGAAAAACAAAGAAACTGTATGACTCACAGAAATGCTAGCACAGGTGGACAGGCAGATCCTTTACTCACACACAGGAGCCTGTAGGTATTTAACCTTGTTGTGTGTGTGTGCGTGTGTGTGTGTGTGTGTGTGGGTGCGTGCGTACGTATGTCTGTGTGTGTGCGTGTGTGTGTGTGTGTGTGTGTGGGTGCGTGCGTACGTATGTCTGTGTGTGTGCGTGTGTGTGTGTGTGTGTGTGGGTGCGTGCGTACGTATGTCTGTGTGTGTGTGTGCGTGTGTGTTTCCAGGCTGCCCTGATGGAGAATAGCCTTTCCCTCCTGCACAGCCCTACCCTGCTGCAGGCCTCGTCCCAGCCTGCCCTCAGCGCGCTGTACATGGGGCAAGATGATGTCACCAGTACTGTGGAGCAGCTCCATAGTAACGGCAGCAGCTGTAGCACTAGCCCCTCCCCCCAGCCTCTTGGGTAACTCACTTCTGTATTTTGAAGTTGAACTTGTATAGGTTACACTGTAGCCCCCTGCCAGCATTCACTCTGTCTGGATAACTGACCCCTGACATCTGACCTCTCCATGACCCCTCTTCCAGGTGGCAGGGTGCAGTGAAGGAAGATGCCACTGAGATCATGGAGGGGATGAGGCCTGCGTCGCTCACGGCAACCATTTCTCAGAACCTGCTGTTGCCTGGAGATGAGGAAGAGCAAGAGGACGAGCCTCTGACGGAGGAGGCAGATTAGAGACAAGGGGCCAGGGAGAATTTTCTGTGGAACACCCTGTTTCCTCTCAGCATAAAGGAAGGTAACAAAAACCAAGAAACATGCAAAAAAATAAATAAAGACAAAAACCAAAATCAAAAAAACTGACCCAGAAACAAGCGAAGCCCTCACTCCTTTTTATGCCAAACTGTCAAAGCGCAGTTACGCTCGCAACACTCCAGAATACCGATGCAACGTCCTTTCGTTTTAGAGAGAACCGCTTTTGTGTACGTGAAAGGTATACCAGTGTGAGGGATTCCCACGGTTTATCTGATGATGTTAACCAGTCACCTGGGAAGACCGCACCCTGTGGATCCTAACGGACGGACACTTGTCCATGTGAGCGCGTCGCCCTCTCGCCCGGGAAGCCTCTGAGATGTTTTGTTCAGAAGTGTTTGCTGGTCGTGCCGGTGTGAAGATGCGCTGGGAAACGTGTGCATTTTGGAAACCCTTCTCCGAGTCATCTTTCCCACAGACACGGTTTTTTGCGTTGGGGCCGAAAGGAAGCGTCAGGAAGGACTTTTTCGGAATTACCTCAAAATGTGCTCAAGTAAGAAACAGAGGAACATTGGAAAACAAGAAGAAAAAGTGTTATTCCTGGCATTTATATGAATTTATACTTTTTTTTTTTTCTTATTGGGAAGAAGTGCGAGCTGTAAAAATGATGCGGGGAGGCTAAAATGAACAAAGGATCCCTGAGACAGCACCAAGACAGTCTTCAGGAGTTCCTCTTCTTTTTAAATTTTGGGTTTGGTCCTCTTTCCCTTTTCTGGATCTGGTGAACAGGATGGTCTAATTTTTATATTCCTGGATTGGGAAACGGCTCACTTTTGAAGATTAACAAACCTTAAACTGCTTTTTTTATCTGCTGCAAAAACTCATCTGATTGGACAGTATCTTGCTCCTGCCAGAATTAAAATCATTATCCATTTCATGGAATCTGTTTTTGTTTCATTAACAGACCTGAGAATGAAATTTTTTTGCAGTTCATCTTCATCCAAAGCATGACATAACTGAAGAATTTTTCTTGTCTTAGTTCAGGCTCTGTCCATTAAAGCTGGAGCCAATGCCAAGTTTTCACTGAAGCAACCACTGTGGGCGATCACCAAACTGTGCTTTTAAATTGAATTTTCATTTTTTCTTCATTTGTTAGTATTTTTTTTTTCCTTCTAGGTTGAGCATGGATGAGCTTAGCTGCGGCACAAAGTGTCACCACCAATTTTCTTTTTAAAACCATTTAGGTTTATGCCAACTGCTTTTTCTCAGCCATTCCAGACTTTGGTGATTGCAGTTTTGTTTTATTTAATTTTTATTTAACCAGGAAATCCCCATAAAATATAGAATCTCTGTTACACATGAGACTTGGTCAAGAGTGCAGCACAATAAATAGATGCCAAAATGATACGCTAACACAGCAGTGACGCAAAGGAGAGAAACGGTAGTGGTAGGGTGCTGCTGTAATTTCAGCCTGTGGTCTGTGATCTCTAAGCTTGGCCACTGCGACCAGCTAAAGGTAATCACTTCTGCCAACTGCAGACCTCGCAGTGATACCCCAGCTTTTTATTATTCTTCTATTTTTGTATTTGTTTTTTTTAACATCAGCTGTGATTCAAAGAAGCATCCTTGAAGCTTTAAGGACATCGCTGTGGTCCACTCCACACAGACTAGCTGGAGTTTTGTTAAGTGTATGGAAATTAAAGGGGATTTTTGTGGGATTTTGTTTGTGGGTTAACCGATACGCCAGGTCTTTCTTACCGTATCAAATCAGAGGCGGTGTACCATGTACCGCTGGTGAAGTCGTTTGTAATTCACCATATGCGAGTTGTACAGTGTACAACACACACATGGTCTAGATTTCTTTACACAGTATGCATAAAGCATACCTTTCTTTCTGCAGTGTCATACCAAATTACATTTTTTTTTTGTTTTTTCTTTCTTTAATTTTCTCATTTTAGATTTTCCAGTTTTAAAAGGTTAAAAGTTACCAAAGAAACACAAGGTAAACCAAAAGCCTTTGGTTCTGTCCAATTTTCTCTAAAAGTGGAAAACTGTTAAAATGATCACATTTTTTGTTGCTGTTTTGTTATTGTTTTTATATATATACTGTATTATGATTTACTTTTCCATTGCATACAGTATAGATCATTCCAAAGTATATAAAATGCAGAAGAGAATATTTATGGTTGCCAAAATACTGGTTGCTTAGATTGAGAGTAATGCAAAACAAGCAGGGTAACAGGGCCAAGCAGGTAGTCAGTATTAAAACCTTCAGCTCCTGAAAATGACAGAAAGCACTTAAATCTAGGCGTGACATCTGAGGTCTACAGCCTTGTCCTCCAAAATAGGTTTTTTTATTTTTATTTTATTTTATTTTATTTTTTACCCTTTCAAAGCACTTGAGAACATGACAGAAAAACTTCTGCGCAGAAAACTAGAATGATTGGCTGAAATGAGTCGCTGAAAGCGTTTGAGAGCTCCGCCCAATTTCACGAACCCTCATTCTCCCATCAGTGACCGCAGATGTCTGGTGACGGGGAGGTTTTTACTTTGAATGTCTATCTAAGATTCACCTTAAGGAATCATCTTATAATAATTCAGTGCTAAAAAGATAATCAATGTTTTGTACTTCTGTGAGTTTAAAGCAGATTGTTTCTTACTACATGACGAAACTGAGAAATGGTGAGATGTTAATCGTAGGCCTAAATGTCATAGCTTTAGAACTTTGGATAGCCAAAATATGCTGGAAATGGATGACGACCTAAACATCGACATAAATCTTGGCAAACAGTTCAGAGAAAAATAAGAACTTCAAGTTTCAAGTCATAATACATAACCATAATACAACTCACTTTTGCATTAGGCCTGTAGTGAGCCAGATGCTCTCACACCACTTGAATCTCAGATCATTTCTATGCTCACAATAAACACACACTGCAAAATAGACTACCTCTGAATATGACCAAGCGCTGTAAAAAAAAAAACGTGAAACACTTGTGCGCAACATATTTTTTAAAAACATACAGTGCAGTCCGTAAAGTGACACAGTTTATATTGTTTTGGCTCTGACCGGTCAATAGATATGAAACTGTCAATATGTGGTTAAAGTGCAGTCTGTCATCTTTAATTTGAGGGTGTTTACATCCATATCGGGTGAACCTTGTAGGAATTCAGCCCCTTTTATAAATAATTATCCCATTTTAGGGGGCCGCAAGTAATTGGACAAGTGGCTGCTTAGCTGGATCTTGACCAGCTATGTGTCATTGCATCACTCTGTGCATAAGAAAGCTAACAAATGTCTCGAGTTGATTCCAAGTGTGGCGTTTGCATTTGGAGTTTCTTACCGTTGTCTCTCAACCTGAGGAACAAAAGTGTCAATTCCAATAAAGCAGGCCATCTGCGGTTGGAAAATCTGAATAAATAAAAAGATTGGTTGTGTCAAAATCAATGGTCTGATACAATGTTATAAATCAAGCAAGTCCTGGTGAGCTCAGTAAAAGCAAATGACCTGGTAGACCATGGAAGACCACTGTAATGAATGACTAAAGAATACTTTCAGTCGTGAAGGAAAACCCCCTTTTCAGTTGTTGAACATATCAAAAACACTCCAGGATGTAGGCGTAGATGTGTCAAAGACTACCATACAGAGAAGACTACTCCAGCATAACCACAGAGGGTTCACCACAAGATACAAACCACTTGTAAGCCTCAAGAACAATTAGGGTAGAGTTTGCTAAAAAAAAATGCATAGATAAAACTGGAGCATAGTTCTGGAACAAAGTCCAGTGGACACATCAGTTCAGTATTAACCTGTATCAAAGTGATGGAAAGAGGAAAGTGTGGAGAAAGAAAAGAACTGCTCAAGATCCAAAGCACATACCAAAGTGTATAGAAACTAAAGCTCACACACACCAAATGCCTCATTGGACAGTGCTTCACCTTGCAGCAAGACAGTGACCCCAGACATACTGCTAAGGAAACCAAGGAGTTTTACAGGGACAATTGAATGTTCTTGATGGGCCAAGTCAATCACCCAAATCCATTTGAACCTGTGTTTCACTTGTTGAAGACAAGACCGAAGGCAAAAAGCGCCTGAAACAGAAAGGAACTGAAGATGGGTACAGTACAGGCCTGGCAAAGCATCACCATAGAAGATATGCAAAATCTTGTGATGTCTACGTTGGGCAGTCATTGAATGCAAAGGATTTGCAACCAAGTACTTAATATGACAACTTTATTTAAGATTATTTTAATTTGTCCTATGCCTTTTTGTTCCCATAAAATGGTGGGACTGTATAGAAGTGATGCAATACCTACATGGTTCGCCCAATGTAAATACCCACAAATTAAAGTTGTCAGTGTGCACATAAACTTCACATTGTTTAATTTCAAATCCTATTTCCTGGAGTACAGTACCCAAAACAACAAGGACTGTGTCACTGTGTAAATACGGGCTGTACTGTATTTGCAGGATACTGCCTGCCCTCTGGCTTTTGGCATAAAGCCCTCTCTGCAGGGTAAATAGTGCCAATTTGAGACAAGTAAAGAAAGTAGAAGACTGGGAATTCCTCAGAACAGAATTAAAGGTCGCGGACAGTCGTCATGGTGTCCGGGATTGCAGTGGACAAACAGTCGTTTGGTGGCCTGTCATACTGTCTCGGTGACTACGGGGGGCGTTGTATCAGGACGTTGGGTGGTGATGTACAGTTCCCTCGTCCGGCTCTTTGACTCTCCCCAAACTTACCACCACACTATTAATGGAAAAATAGGTAAGATAGTCAGTTTATTATTTTATTTTTTATGGCGTTGCAAACGAAAATGCGCTGAATGTAACTATCGACTCAACGAATAATGTTTGCTTTTTAAATCCGTACAATACTGGACAAATGCTTTAATGACCATCTCACACCTCGAGGTATTGAAGTGTAAGTAAGAAGATTTTTTGTTGGGGTGATATTAGCTTTGGATAAGTGGTATAGTCGTTTGGTGGTTCACGGATCGCTTTTTGATCTGATGGAACATGGTCAAGTTCAACTTCAGAAAGGTTGACTGTCTGCGTGAGACAGGGTTGCCAGGTCTAGAAAAAAGAGGGGGATGGAGGGTTTCATTGCTAAATGATATCCCACAGAAAAACCGCGACCTGTACACGTAGCATACTTCTCCGACCCGCAGCTAGTAGCCCAATCTGGCGTGTGAACCGCGAACCTGGCGACCCTGGCATGAGAGGAACTTCTGCATCTGCTGGCCTTGCGCAGGTGAACAACGCAAGTAGCTTAATTAGAGTCACTCCGTTTCCACAGCAACCTTCAATCGCGTTGCAGGCCGCAACTGTTGACAAAGTTGTTTAGATGTTAACTGACATCTTTTGATTGTTTAACTAGATCATTATTATTTTAGGAATCAACTCCTTCTTTTCATTTCTTTGATGTATGTTAGCGCTTGGTCTGACTCTAAAAACTTTCATTTTAAAAGAGTTTTTTTTTGTTTTTTTTTCATGGGCCTTTAGATATTGTATACTTTGAACTCTGTTTTCCTACACCTTATTACCTAAGCATAAGTGTATGTATGTACCATAACGTGCTACAGGTTACATATTGTCTTGTTTGTTTGTTTCATAACACGTCTGGGACGATGAGGACATTTTTTAAGTGTATTACCTTAAAAAATATAAATAAAAGTTCCTTGATCTTTGATTTAGCTAACATGCCTGCTTGTATACTTACCTTGCAGTAGCTAGGTCTATTTTGATATGTTTTTTTTTACTCTCTACTGAATGTATGAATTTAAAGTAAATAAAAAAGATGAAATTGAGCATTTACATTGATTGTGTTTTAGATACCTCTAAATTACCTTTCCATTAAGACTGAACCAAAAGTCTCCAAAAGGACGAAAAATTCACAGGAGGCGACCATGTGTGCTTTTTGGCGTCTCCACAAACTTAAACGGCATCAGGATTCATTTGCTTGTAACGCTGAACATATTCCTGATTGTTCTGCTCGACCAGAGTGCCAGTTCACATAGGAGCCCAGTGTGGTCAGCACATTCCCCGTATGTCTGCCTTCATGCCAGCTCTCCCTTTGTGCCCTTCACAGGGAATAATCTAATTACATTTTTGAGAGTTGCTTGTCTGGTTTTAAGTTCATCTGCAGAAATTCAGTTTAACAAGACCAATATAATTATGTATTTTTATTTTTGTGTTAAGGTAATGTCACTAGTACCTTTATATAATAACAATCAGCTGTGGATGCTTGCTTCTTATGAGGCACTGGGGCCATGGTGTCGCCAACACTCAGAGCTACAGCTAATGGAAGACCTCTAAGTGATGCAGTCCACCCAGACTGAGTACTCTGCTTGTACTTCCAGGTTCAGTCCATTACAGGTCAAGAGAACCAGCCACAGGTACAGAGCCTGACGCCGGCCATCAGCACCCAGCACGCTGAAAGGCACCCAACAGGTGCAGATAACTCTGGAGAGGGTGATCATTAATGCGATTAAATGTCATGTACAAACCGTGGACTTCATTACACAGAGGAATTTACTATCATATAACAGGCTGGCTTGTGTTGCATCGCGTTTAAAAGAAACACTGAAGTAACGCTGCTCTGTTTTGACAGCTGGTTCTATTTTCTACACCACGTCAGATATCAGCATCCAACGTTTTAACAACTGAGTGGCAGTGGGTGGTCATATTAAATTCTCAAGCTCAAAGTTCTGGAAATGGGCCCAAGGACTCCCCTAGGCAAAACTGATGTCAAGCCGCTGTACCCTTTTCACACACCAGGGGGTGCTGCCAACTCATGCATTTTTTTTTAAATACAAGAAATGCTGAATATGTAAAGAGAAATTGGCTCTGACAAAGGATTGGTGTCTGATTACTGTTGCAATGAAGATATTGAAACCGAAGGGAGTTGTGGTACCATGTTATATACGCGTATCTGTATGTGTATGTACTTTTTTATGGTCCAGGGGCTCACTCCTTTTGACCTGTAAATGTTTTCTTCTGTGAAGTGTGAAGTATGGGATCAGACCATTATAATTTTCACTACACCTTGTACTACAGTGTACATCAGGTACATTTCTATTCACAAAATGCAAGTAAAATGGAGTGAAATAAAACAATCATTTATTTTTTTGCATCTCAATGAACAGATGCATCTTAAAAATAAAATGATAAAAATACATTATTTAAATTGTTATAAACACCTGCTAAGATTTTTTTTTTTACACAAAATAAAATTATATATAGCATGGCTCTTCACTGCCTTAACTTGGGCAAGTGGTGTAAATAATTTCTAATTGGCACTAAATTGCAAACAAAAATCACTTTTGGAATAAAAATGCCAAATAAATACATTTAAGTGGCTTAATGTTATACCGACACAAATAAACCTTCATAAAACATTCATACTATAATATCAATAAAATAACATGGATTTCCAGTGCTTTGGGAGAAACGACAAAGTTATGTTTATATATACATATATAAACTGTCCAGAGGCTAGACTAAAGAAAACAATATGCAAATATGACACACAGGATGATCAAAAAATGACATACCTTGAGACTGGTTCAGTTTTGAATTACAACCAACAGTGCTCTCACAAGTTAAAAAAATATTAAAAATTTTAAAAAGCTACCCCAGATGCAGGTGTGTACAGTGTCAAACAGCCTGCTCAGGGTTGCATATAATGAGCACTGAGTGAGTTTGAATCTGATCCAGGTTTAACCGTTCGCTCTACGCTGACCGTGGCTAGCGCTGGGAGGAGGCGGCTACATGAAATAAGCGTGGGTGGAGCGATCAGTGACTCGCTGATTTGAACCTTTGCATTTTGAGAGCAAAATCCTTTGATTAGTTCAAACCAGCCAGTGTCCGCCAGCTCATTTTAGTTCCACAGATTACGGGGTTCGTGAAACCTCACTCTCCCGTGGCCGTGACTAGCTGGTCGCAGTTTTGGCACCAGAGGCATGCTAACGGGCTGTAATGTGTCGGCACCACAGCATGCTAACGGGCTGTACTGTGTCAGCACCACACCATGCTAATGGGCTGTACTGTGTCGGGACCACAGCATGCTAACGGGCTGTGCTGTGTCGGGACCACAGCATGCTAACGGGCTGTACTGTGTCGGCACCATGGCATGCTAACGGGCTGTACTGTACACACAGCTACACCAGCGGCCACACCCGTGTAAAAACATGTTTTGTGACAGGTCAACTTCCAAGACCTGTCCTGTTTATCAATCCCTTTTCAGAACTTCCGCCTGCTAAAATCAAAATGAATATTTACATTACCCGTGAGGAAACTTTTTAAAGCAACCTGGCCTGGTTGCTTTGACCCACCCATTGGAAAATTGACATAAATGAACATATTTAGTGGCTTTTTATTTCGGAAAGCTATGGAAACCACTTTGTTCCTAAGAGGGGTTTTGCACTCAAATTAATATACCTGGTGCATTCACTTAAAAATCCTTTTTTCACTGGCACACATAATCTGTTTTTACATTAAAAAGCACAGCTGTGCTAGAACTTCTCTCTTTATTGAAGTTACCAGAAGGTGAGGGGCAGTTCCTCATCTGCATTCGATATATCCTTAGCTTTCTGGCACCCTATCAGTTCTCTTTTTTAGTTAAACAGACATTACAATTGCTGAAATCAGGGAGTGTAGGACTGGGAGGTCTAAGAGTATGTGTGTGTGTGTGTGTGTGTGTGTAATCTGTTCAGTACAGGAGAGAGATTCACAAGAAAGACCAGGGCCATCTGATGAGGGCCAGTCTGTAATGGTGGAGTGATGTTTGTTCAGGTGGGAGAGATGCCGCTTGTTTAGAGCAGAGGCTTTGGAGAGCAGCCAAGCATTCTGGGAAGGAAAGAGGATCATTGGAGGTTTCTGTAAAATAAACCAGTGAGTAGGAGAGAGTATATCACCGTGTGTGAGCCCTCATTTGGAGTTTTCTTTAGAGGTGTTTGTGTGTGCTGCTACATACAGGGATTCCAATCACTAAGTAAGGCACTGAGGAGATGTACAAGGCCTGTGTGTGAGTGCCAGTAAAAATGAGCATGAGTGTGTGCATGTATATGAGTGCAAGCGTGCGTGCGTGTGTGTGTTTCTTTATCTGTGCATTTGCATGTGTGCATGCGTGTGCGTGTATATATATATATATCTGTGTGTGTGTGCATGTGTGTGTCTGTGTCCTTGCGTGTGTGTATGTGCATGTGCGTGTGTGTGTGTCCGTGTCCTTGCGTGTGTCTGTGTCTGTATCCTTGCATGTGTGTATGTGTATGTGTATGTGTATGTGTGTGTGTGTGTGTATGTGTCCTTGCGTGCGTGTGTGTGTGAGACGCGGGTTACAGCCCGTCACAATCCTCGAAGCTATCGCTGCTGCGCCTGCTGTCCACGGAGGGGTCGGGGGACATGGTGGAGAGGAGGGGGTCGCCTCCCCCCAGGGGAGACAGCGCCTCCTCCATCAGCAGGAAGCTGAGATCCTCCCTCCTCTCCGGCCCCACCAGGCCGGACAGGTCGGCCAGCTGGGACAGGGGGTCCCCGTACCCCGGCAGGCCCTCGCACGCGTCCATGCTCTGCCCAAAGTCAAAATGCTGCGAGCTGCCCACCGCCGGGTACTGCAGAGGCTGGGGCTGCTGGGCGTGGCCGTGCGGGTGGGGCTGGGCGTGGCTGTGGGCCTGGGCGGCGTGGCTGTGAGGGGGCAGCGGGGGCAGCTGTCTCTGCGCCTGGGGCACCTCCTCGGGGCTGGTCTCCTGCTTCACCAGGGACCCCAGGAAGTCGCTGTTGAGTCCGGACGGGGAGCTGCAGGAGAAGCCGTGCACGCGAGCCTGCATTTCCAGCTCCTGCGACCAGCACAAACGCCACTCAGAAAGTCTGCTCCCCCACACGCAGTGAGTCAAGTTCAACAGTCAAGCTCAACAAGTTCAGACCAACTCGTCAAACTGAGTTTGTGCAGAAAAAGTGAAAGTGCTTGTGTTTGCTTGCAAGTAAAATTTTGTCAAATGATGTTTGAATAGAGGCCAAAATACTTGAAAAAAACAACATTTATCCAGAACATTTTTTAACGCAATAAGGATTTCTGGGAGAAATGTATGGATAAAGTATGCATCACTGCATGCTATGATATCTGTCCTCCAAAGTATGCATCTGTGGAAAACACTCACTCACTCACTCATATTCACATTCGATACTCTAGTTTTGGAACAGTGCCTGTCATGTCAGTCACACATACCTGCACCTCAGAAGGTTCAGTGTAGAATAAATGCATGTGTTTTGGAACCTGAACAACAGGTTCATGGAGCAGGCGCCCCCTGCCAGTGTGGATGTGGTAAGACAGGGCCAGTACCTGGATCCTCAGCCACAGCTGCTTGTTGGTCATCTCCATCCTCTTGAAGTTGTTCTCCACCTCCTTAGTCCTCTGCATGTCCCTCTGCATGCGCTTGATGTAGTCGACGGAGGCCTTCAGGATGGTGCCTTTGTTCCAGCGCGAGTCCCTGTGGACACAGAGCCAGGGAGGCGGAATGGTTGACGTCCTGTCACAATTTCACACTTCACCTCAGCCGCGGTCGTTCTGACCAAGATTAGGACCTTCAAAGAGGCCCCCGCACACTCAGACTTACAGGTCATTTGTTTTTGGGATCATGGTTCCGAGCTCCTTAATGCGGTCGTTGATGTTGAACCTCCTTCTTCTCTCAACTGAAAAAAAGGATATAAAGCAAATGACAGAATACTGTTAATAAATAATCAAAAGATAATTACTCAGCCAAGGCAATTAGCAATAGCAACAAGCTATACTAGTTCCCAAAACATAAAATACCTCAAGAACACACGTTGGAGATGAAGTGTATTATTATTGATAATTTATGAGCAGCAGTAAGTGACACATGAAATAAAACACCATCACCAAATAAAAAAATGGAGCCCAACAAACTTCATAAATGTCAATGTTATTTAACACAATATGTAGCTGGACATTGTTAGCTAGAAGTGATTCAGATTTAAAGCTTAATGTAATGTTACTGTCATGGAAAGAAGGAGTGATTAGTCAGCAGAGAGAGCGGAAGTGCCTGTTCCTAAACCACAAAACAGCACATGGGGCCACCACAAACCATGGGACCCCTCGTGAGCATAACGTCTTTCCAGAAACCAGCCACCAGTCTCTGCACGGGTAAAACCCTCTGAACCAGCCACCAGTCTCTGCACGGGTAAAACCCCCTGAAACCAGCCACCAGTCTCTGCACGGGTAAAACCCCCTGAAACCAGCCACCAGTCTCTGCACGGGCAAAACCCCCTGAAACCAGCCACCAGTCTCTGCACGGGCAAAACCCCCTGAAACCAGCCACCAGTCTCTGCACGGGTAAAACCCCCTGAAACCAGCCACCAGTCTCTGCACGGGCAAAACCCCCTGAAACCAGCCACCAGTCTCTGCACGGGCAAAACCCCCTGAAACCAGCCACCAGTCTCTGCACGGGTAAAACCCCCTGAAACCAGCCACCAGTCTCTGCACGGGTAAAACCCCCTGAAACCAGCCACCAGTCTCTGCACGGGCAAAACCCCCTGAAACCAGCCACCAGTCTCTGCACGGGCAAACCCCCTGAAACCAGCCACCAGTCTCCGCACGGCCAAAACCCCCTGAAACCAGCCACCAGTCTCCGCATGGCCAAACCCCCTGAAATCAGCCATCAGTTTCAGTATAGCCCAAACCCTCTGAAATCAGCCATCAGGTTCAGTATAGCGAAAACCCTCTGAAATCAGCCATCAGTTTCAGTATAGCCAAATCCCTCTGAAATCAGCCATCAGTTTCAGTATAGCCAAAACCAAAACCCTATCTGAAAACTAGCTATCAGTCTCAGCAGTCCAGAAACCCCATCAAGGCCCAAACACTTCCTGGTTTAAGAGTTGTATGGATGGACATGCAGAATCCCCTTCCACATTGCTCATATCAGCACTAATACTCAACTAGGGGCAGGGGAGAGAGGGTACACAGAACATATTGT
This sequence comes from Anguilla anguilla, assembly GCF_013347855.1. Taxonomy (NCBI): domain Eukaryota; kingdom Metazoa; phylum Chordata; class Actinopteri; order Anguilliformes; family Anguillidae; genus Anguilla; species Anguilla anguilla. The sequence goes on along the minus strand of NC_049211.1, from coordinate 13,388,810 downwards.
CAATGTGTCTGGGATTTGGTCTCTTTTCAATTAGTAGTTAATGTAGATTTTGGGGAAAAGGTGTGTGAAGTTCCCCATATCTGTCAGTGTAAGTTAATAAGTGGAAGTTCTCGAAGGTTCTGGTGCATTCTAGCCAGAAGGTATCTACCAATTATCACTGACTTTCTTCTGTTAGTTAGTTACTTGATTGGTGGAGAGCTCCTCTCTGGTTATTATGAGGAAAGTGACGGCACCAGTGCCACATCGCTATTTTATTGCCCGTGCCAGCTGGGAGCATGGGACAAACATAAACCCCGTCTCCCTCTGCCAATCAGCACAGGATGCCAACACAACAGAACCTTCCAGATCTGTGACCCAGAAGAGTGTAGTACACTCGGCTACTTCACCACGGTGGCATGTGGGCAAATGGCGGTACCCCTGCCAGACAAATACTCTGTAAACGGGGTGTGGAAAGACCGTAAACATAATCTCCCCGGTTGTGGTTTTAAAATGACCGCGCTCACGCAGACTGGGGGTTTCTGCTCAGGTGGGAGACGGCAAACACACTCACTCAGGTTGTGGTTATCCTTCTTCTGTCGTTCCTTAGCCATGGCACGTGCTTCTGCATCTTGGCAAAAACAAAATGGAGTCGGCAACCATGGTCTGAGCGGCCTGACTTCACACCTCCTACTTCAGTACGGTAATAAATGATCTGCTTTTCTCAATGTCAGGCTCTGATGTGTGTGTGCGTGTGTGTGAGGGTGAGGGAGAGAGTGTGTGAGAGAGTGTGTGTGTGTGTGTGTGTGCGTGAGTGCACTTATATACGCGTGTGCATGTATGTATTACAGTAGTGTACCATCTCTGGTAGTGATGGGTAGTGACGGGCTCTTACCCGATAGCTCCTTCTTGACGGCCAGGTTGGCGGGGCAGGAGTTGCTGGTCATGGCGATGGCTGGGCCAGACATCCCGGGTCCCGTGTACACATCCATGTGACTGCTGGACAGGGGCAACTGAGAGGAAAGACAAAAAAATCCCCCGGAATATATACAGATTCACAAGTTATTTCCCTACATCCAAACTGGAATATGACGCCTCTGATTCCGGTATTCTGCGTAAAACTGGTAAACAGCAGCGGCTCAACGCGCAGTGGGTGCGTATCTTTAGTGGAGAGCTGTAAGGTGCCGATAGCCTTCAGATAACCCACAGATAAGCAGAAGTGCTTATAGCCTTCCGACTGCGTTTGGGTGGACTTGTACAGAAGAAATCATTGACTATCGGAGGATCTCTTATCTCTGGTCTTATCCCTGCCGTATCCTGGCGTATTTCACTGTGTCAATGTCACCGTGCAAAGACCTTTCGAGCTTCTAATGAGCCTGAAAAGATAAGCTTGCCTATCTCACCACAAATACTTTATCGTTCTGACTACTGAGCAGCTACCGGCGAGACCCAGGGGGAGGAAAACGAGTCAAACTATTTCTTAATGACTTTAAACTAAATGCTACCGCAGCACCGAAAAGAAATGCATCGTATAAAACGTTTACTCACTATTTAAAGCTAAAATCACACAAGAAAAAAATAAAAAGTGAATTCATTTCTCCTGTCATAAGAATGTACTGCTCGCATGCCCGGTGGAGTGTTTCATGTCGTGCGGCAAAGTTCAAAAACCTCACCGCCTGTGGATAAATTACATTTTGTTTTTTTTGGGAAATAAAACTCCCAAAGTACATTTCTCTCCTGCTCCAGGGCAGAATTTCTGAAAGACGAGCCGGAATGTTCCATTCTGTTAATGCAACATCAAAGGACTAGGGTTAAATGAGACACTTGTTTGTGATGTCAATAAGACCTGAAAAATCTGCTGATATATGCGCATTAAAGGAGTCGTCAGCGAGTTCAGGGTTTTTTACGAGCAGACTGTGCCATCCTGACAAAGCAAAACTATGGGAGCTCTGCAGGACAGTGAGGTGAGCTACTGTACTGAGTGACTCAGTGCTGAAGTTTATTAAATGAAGACCTAGACTTTCTCACGAGACGCATTGTTCAGATTCCTGGGTTGTCATCTACTCGAATCCTTCAATGCGCAATCGAAGACGTCTGGATTGAATTAAATCCTTACAGAGCTTTGCTCAATTTTAAGTGACAATAACTGCCAAGAGCAAACAGTGAGATAACAAAAATGAGAGCGGGATGTCATCAATTTAAAATAAAATCACATCTTCTGCATGAAGTGAAAAGGGTTATGGGTAAACGTCTGGTATTTTTTGCTTTTTGCTTTGCTTTGAGTTCATCAATGTTAATTCCTACCTCTGAGTGCATTTAAAGGAGGGCAGGAAGGATTAAACTGCTCTCTGCTAGAGGCCCCTTCCTAATGATGTCTGTTCCATTCATACTGTTATCTTCACGAGCAACGAGGCAGCCAAGGGGACAGAGGGGAGATATATAAACTGGACACAGGACAATGCCCACAGGGCTGATCGATGGCAGGAATCAATCAAAGCCTTTGATCTATGAGTTACTCACTGTTGTGTAATTAAACACAACCAAGGGGCTAAAGAAATGATCAGAGCACACACTGAGGAGCCAGGTCAGGACAGCTCAGAGCAGCTAAAAGCCTCCACAAAATAGCCTTTCTGTGCTGCTGATAAGCCACAACATGCCGAACCAAACATCACACGCCCTAAACTGTACTCAAAGATGGTCTCTTAGTGATCCAAGTCTCAGGATCGATCCTTCTGCTCAAAGTACAAAAGCAGGTCTTACGTTTTTTTTTTTTTTTCATCTCATCTCCATTTTCATCTTTTTTTTCATCTCCAGCAAATATAAGTATGTTTCAGACTTCTTACCAGCTGAAACGGCTCCCCGTTGACCAGCTCCACGATGGCGTACTTTTTCCCTGCGTCTTTCATCCTGTGCGGGCAGTCTGATCGCTTGTGGCTATCGCTGCACACCTCCAGCGTCATCATATCCCACCAAAGAGACTGACTCCCCCCCCCCCCCCCCCCCGCTGCTCCTAAAACCCAGGCCTCTCCTAGGTCTCCCCATCCACTGAACTTTCCTCCCACTGGACTTTCAGCCTGTTTTCCTCCTCCCCCCCCCACACACACACCCCACCCCCTCGCATACACCCCACCCCCTTCAAAAATGTCTAGTAAACAAGTTTAACTCTAACTGGCTGCAGTTTAATTGTTAATTTTGAGAAGTCCCGTGCAATAACCCAGCGGCAGAAAAGCTGAAGTTCGGCCCTCTCGGCTCTCGCACGCTGGTTTCTTGGCGTAAACATCCCCGTGAGGAACAGTGTTTTCTGGTGATGTTACGCTGTTTTGAAAACGCTCAGATACTAAACACAGCCTTTCTCACCGAGTGTCTAGAGAAAATCAAGCTGTTTGTCTGTTTCAACTGAGCACAGATCAGCAGAGATCATCCCACACCTACTTCTGATCTCAGTGTCATGAGTTCAATATGTTTACAGCTACTTTTGCAGAAGTGCAAAATGCCAAGTGCAGGGGAAAAGTCTGTAGCACTTACAGTACAGCCACAAATAATTATTCAGTGATCAGAGACCTCAGAGAAGAACAACAGACATCAAAAAATGCAGTTTCTGAAACTGATCTCTTTGTTTTGTGGGTGACATGCACCTTAAAATGGTGACACTTACACGCCTGAGACTTTGCCTATCTCTATGGTTACCATGTTAAATTCACTTTCACAAGTCACTTTGGCTAAAAGCATGTGCCAAAGGACTAACTTGGACATTTTAAACTCAACACAACACGTACACTTACACAACAGCAGGAATTTTCGCATAATGAGACAGATACCTTTGCCAGTCTGCCTCATTCATTAATTCATTCATTCATTCATTCATTGCCCCCCTAAATCTGGCACAATCCTGCCGGACAGCCGGCTCTAAGAGGGGTGCAGCGGGGAATGGCACTTACTGTGTTTGGCATATGAACCACAGGGTCAATATACGCAGAGATGTCATCATAACTGGACTGCAGGCTGATGATGTCATCGATGACATCATCCATCTGTCACCAAAAAAAAATGAAGAAAATGAGTATTGTTCAGAACTCTGCAGCAAGAAGGCAGATCTCACAGTATGCAACAGGATGGGTGTTCATAAGAGCAAAGATCAATGTGTAATCACATCATAGTCATCAAAAACCTGACATGGTGCTTGCTGAATCAACCCTTACTTCACAGCGAGCAAAAACACACTCCGCTACGATTGGGCCTGGATACAGCCCTCTGACTCTATGTGCAATGTTCACACTCATTCTTTCTGATCTCTGCTATGGCTACTCTGCCTGCGAAGGTCAGACTCTCAGCAGAGCAGCCTGCCGTGTCCACAGACCGCCACGCTAACTTCAGACTGGAGAGGGAGAGGTAGAGAGAGAAAGAGCCACAGCGAGAGAGAGAGAGAGAGAGAGAGAGAGCGGTGTGTGGGGATGGGGGGGGGGGGGGGGGCTCCTGGCCGCGGGTGTAGCAATTCAGAGGATCAAAGTCTGCAGCATTTAAAAAGGGCTCTTAAAAGATGACTGGGTGCACAGTAACTCCTAAAACCATAATTACACCCCACGTGCAGTAATTGCGCAGTTAAACTGTGATGGCAGTGGAGTTAACACTCTGGACGGTCTCCACTGTCTTTCAAGGCCATCTCAGGCTGCTCACTGCAGATATGAAATGATTAAATATTAAATTATTTTTAATTAACTAGGGAGTCATTCATCAATTAATCCCAGTCTTGGTCAGATGGACGCATCCAACCTTGTGCTTCACTTAGCTCTAAATTTGCTAAAGAACTGTGAAACTTCAGTTTCAAGCCCTAGTGTAACTTAAAACAGAGGGAGGCAATAAAATAACTAGATTTACTTTCCCCTATTTCAATCAGAGCCACATATACACACACGTGTAAATGTGTGTGTCAGGTGAGGTCACTTCCTGTCCTAACAATGGCTCCGGTGAAAGTGCTGAGCAATAAGACCCTCCTGGCCTCCAGAACAGGAAGGGACATGCTGAGGTGCTCTTCTTTTGTCAGAGAAGGGCCCTCCACTTCCTTACAGCACTGTGTGTGCGTTTGCCCTCGGGAATACCTCCATCAGTGACTTTCAAAGGGGACGCTATCGGGGAAGAAAAGGAAATGCTAAGAGGTGTGCTACTGCTTGCCAGTATCTACTCAGATAAGGAAGGGAGAGGAGAGACGGACACTAGCGCTTCCTTCCTGGTGATAAAGGCCCGAGGTGACCCAGACGCTGGCCAGTACCGCCGGTCACTACCTCCTTCTCCTGGCTGGAGCAGATGTTCAGCATGGCCATGGGGCTGTTGGGGGCGCTGTTGCCCGCTGAGGTGATGAGCTGCTCGGTGCGCATGCACGGGGAGGGCATGAGGGCGGGGCCGGGGGCGGAGGCGGGCTGGACGAGCGGGGGCGGGGGCGGGGACGGCTGAGTCCCCGTCACGGCGTGCACGGCCTGCTTGGTGGCGTAGGTGGTGGAGAGGAACTGCTTCAGCTGCTGCCGCTGCGACTGGCGGATGTGGTAGTCCGTGGGATTCTCCAGGTGGGTCTGCACCTGCGGAGAGGAGACAGGCCGTCAGTTTCACCGCTCCGTCTGTGGAGGAGCCCACGCACGCAGAATAGCATTAGCGAGTCAGCTATTCGGCGAGGCCGTTTCAATTTTTTACCGGGTGTTTGGTTACTCGTTAACAAGAACCGTCGCGTTCGCTCGAAAACATCATTTGTCTGAAAACAAAAAAGGTCAGCTCAAATCAGCTCATCAGTGTTTGCTAATATAGAAATAGGTTACTAAAAGCTTGACACCGAGGACGTTGAATTTAGGATTTTCCCTCTCTAGGCAGTCGAGGATTTCTTCCTGAAGATAAGTCTGTTTTACGCCATTTAGTATCAAATGTTCTTATCAGCTCATATCAAAATGAGCTCAGTGTTTCCACTCCAGTTCACCTCAGACCGTCCATCAACATGCTAATCACATCGCATAGACATACAATAGCACCACTCACATCGTACCACTGCAATGATTAACAACAGTAAGGTCCATGTTACTTTGGCAAACAATACGAAACAATCCACCATCACTTAAGATTAACCAGTCACTCAAGAAGGAAGTGTCTCTTGCAATCACAATCAAACGTTCTGGTAATGTTAAAGACACTTAAGCATGATTTCAAACACTGTGCTGTAAAAATTAAATGAATTTTTAAATGGTGATACTCGTGTGATGCACACAATCTGATTTCATAATGAACAGTTTTACATGACATTACAGACATTAAGAAGGTGTTCTTTTCCAGAGCAACTGACACAGCTTTTTTTTTTTTAATTTTAACACAGTATCCATGTACAGAGCTGGATATATACTGAAGTCATTTGGATTAAGAACCTTGCTCAAGAGTGCAATGGGATAGCTGGGATAACAATACTGTAGAGTTTTTTCCTGCCACAGTGCTATGGAAAAAAACTACAGTCCCTGAAAACTAAAGTAACACAGTGCTACAATAGTTGGTAACTAATTTTCTCCCTTTCACAGAAATGTGTACATGCTGTACCTTTGTATGCATGCATGTGCACATGCATACGCGTGTATATGCATGCATGTACACCTGCAACAGTGCGAGCAAAATGTGTCTCAGACTGCAAAGAAGCCACCCACAAGGCTGGCTGGAAATCCTGTTAAGGCACTGGTGTAATGCATGGATGCAAAATAGGGGGAAAACCCACTCACACTTTTATAGCAGGTAGCCAAAAAAATAAACCCAAAAAAACCCAACATGTCAGTTTCAAATCCCTTTATACACCTATGAATTCCCCTGTCCTAATCTGCAGCACTATGAAAACCAACCAAACTCTTGACCTTGAGACTCCTTCCTGGATTCCCATGGGAGCGTGCGAGGTCAGGAGAATGCACTGAAGCAGCCATGCCTCGATACGCAGCTGGCCAGCCAGGAGCTGTGGCCCTAACCAGGCCGGGCTGCACCGAAATCGCTCAGGAGCTGTGTTACACTACTGCATGTTCTGGGCGGGGCGAGAGGGTGCATGGGACTCCCGCCATGAGACGCAGTTTGAGGCATCGTCACGGTAACATGACCAATCGCCCTCGTTAAAAAGGGGGAGAGCGCTGCCCTCCGAGGCGGCGTCCGGTTACCTGAAGCGATTTGAGTCGGTGCCGTCTGTTCTTTTCATCAACATACAGGGCCCCAAAAAGAAATCAGCGGTGTCTCCTTACGCCTCAGCGCCTGCGAGAGCAGGGAGACTTGCAAACACTCCTTGCCTTACGTCTTACCTGTTCTGTAAGCAAATTATAAAGGTGCATCTAAAAAAAAGAAAAAAGAAATACTGTTGTGCAGTGGGGGGATGGGGGGGGGGGGTCCTATTGACTGGAACCCTTCCTCCCTGATTGACACTATGACTGTCAACAGGCCACACTAAGGACAAGACCTCCGTGGGAATACCACTAGAGTATAAAGTCAATCCAAAAGTGCACCAGTCACAACAACAGGGGCAAGGTGTGACTCAACAACTTTGTTTGCTGCTCTGACCGCCGATCACCACAGCTCCTCTGTCAACAGATGACGTAAATACAAAAAACCCCCTACTACTTCCGTTTTTTGAGTGAGCTTTTTGAGCTTCAACTACCACACTGGAAGCTGTTCAAAGACTTTTTCTTTCTAAACTTGTTCATAGATGTCTATTTCAGACGCTTCTTTCAGTGTTTGCGAGCAAACTAATCAGCGCAACTTGTCAAGTAATGACTGTATCTCAAGGGTCATTGTGTGAATCATAAAATATATCGCCATGCTCTCATTTTAGATTACCTTTCAGTTCCTGACCAATTTAAATATTAAAACTACCATATATATATATATATATATATATATATATATATATATATATATATAGTCGTAATAAACTATAGTGTTCTCTCCAACTAGGCCTAATTATGGGTGTGTCAAACCTGGGCTATTTCATGGAAAGTAAAATTCTCAGGATGTCAGAGGATGTGTTGTGTGCCACATTTCTGGGTATATGAGAGGGACGACTGGGATGACTGACATGAAGTCGGCTCATTCTTTTCACTGAGCCCAAAGTCTGAACAGGAGGTCAAACAAGAACACACAGTGCAACTCTATATACGTGTGTATGTGCGGTTATACTATAATGCACTGTGTTTATTTGGGCAATTTTAACTGTTGATAAGCATCCATCATGAAACATTTTATTAATGCATAATTAATTCATAAATTTTAAGAAGATTTATATTAGTAATGGCCACGAGAAAGGCCATATACGAACACGCAGTGCTCACTGTGTTTCAAGAGGATGAAAAAAAGTTCTTAATAAAAACTAAAACAAACTTTAGTTGCGAGCCCTACCCTTTTACACAGAACACGAATACCCAAAAGGGGGAAAACACACCACCGAAAGGTTGCTAAAATGTCAGCAAAAGGCTAAACATTACAGCAAGGGTAACTATTCATAATTATTCATTTCACTTCCTGTCTCATGTCCTTTCTACATAAACTGAAAGGGAACTACGCAAAGATAAATATGGTCTACATATCTACATATTCAAACAAGGCAGTCTTTTGGCACACTACTCTGAAACGAATCATTCAGGCACAGCTGTGCAGTGTTTCAGTGAGTTCATTGAAAGCGACCAACTCAAGGGCCCAGAGCAGCCAATCCAATTTCAGCCAGTGTGGCTGCTGGTGCTGTGCAATCGGCAATTGCACCGCCCACGGATGGAAGGGTTCAGTCGATTAGGGTGTCTGTGGTTCATCGCTCTCTGGTGACCCCCACTGGCCGATCAGGTGCGCGGGATCTCTCCTTGGCAAAGCCTCACATGAAGTGTCCTCCTCCGACTCCACCCTGCGAGAGCTTGGCTGGTGGCTACTGTGTGAGCAGGAGCAGGCTGGCCACACCGCATGTTTTGGAGGAGGACTGTGGATGTCTTCACTCTCCTGAATCGGCAGTGGGGACAGCTGAGTGAATTCAGCTTTAAAGCGTTTACTGGATATTGTAAATCAGGGACACAATTGGACATGCCACAATTTTTTTTAAAAAGCTCGACCTAAATCTCCCTGCATGAGGAAATAAGTACTGTTAACGATCTATGGATGCTATCTCTGTTTCTGTTTAGCACACATTGTGACAGAGGCGCCTGTGAGCTGCTCCACTGCATTTTTATGTCTACCATCTGCCTCTGTCTGCGATTGACTGCCATTCGATGCTCGAACCAGACCACAGGAACCCCAGGAGAACAGCGCCCCTGCAGGCCCAAACTCTCCTTGCAGTGCTAGAGGACTGCTGTCCTGTGTGCAAACTGTGCAAGGGCACCGCCCACACCAGAGTAATATTCAGCCAATCAGCTTCACTGGGGGTTAGCTAACCCCACCCCTTCTTCACTGGTCCGCAGACCACAGTGGCCTGACATAAGCCTACAGAGGGGACGAATCCTGAACCAGGCTGGGGAGTTTTCAGAGATTGAGGTTGTCATGAGGATAGCCAGTCACTCAGTTAAAACCCATCTAAAACCCTCTCCAACCCCTACGCAATGATAATTAGATTAAGTGTGAGCTGCACTCTAAGTCAGACTTCAGAGAATTGTACCTCCCCATATACTAACCGCTCCAAACACGATTCTCTATGGTAACCAAGATGGTCAGCTCCTTAAGTCCTTCCCTACTCTGAACTGGAGGAGGACAGTTGGCACCAGGAGTTTCTGGTGCTGTGCAACATGTAAGAAATGCCCATGAAGAGATGTACCCAAGCAGAGAACATCCAGAGTAGTAATGAGATAAACAATCCAGCCACGCTTGGTGTACAAGTTTTCCTGGACACAACACTGACCATACAAAGATCACCATCTGGTTAGTCTACAGAATCTCTTCCTGCTGGTTTCAAAGGCTCCTCTTTAAACATAGCCACACCCACTCCTCCCTCAAACCACTCCTCTGGGCCCCACCCTTGACTCACCCTGAGCACCTCCACGGGGACCTGCATGGGGGCCTGGTAGTGGGCGGGGGCGTTGATGGCGGGCGTGGGCGGGGCGGGCATGCGGTGCTGGGCATACTGGCGGGCGGCGGCCTGCTGCTGCTGCTGCTGCTGGCGCTCGCGCTGCTCCTCCTGCTGCTGCTGGTCCCGCATGAGCTGCAGGCGCAGGCCAATCCGGGAGGCCATGGCGAGGGGGCGGGGCGGGGCGGGGCCGGGAGGGGCACGGGGGCGGGTCCTGAGCAGACTGCGGAGTTCACTGAGGAGAGAGAGGACAGCATTCAGCATGTTGAATATGTCACAGTGGTCCTGATACATTATGGGGTTTGTCTCTCAGATGCAGCACCATATACCTACACTAACTCCCATACGGCCTAAAATCACTCAGCTTTGCCTTACTGACAATTAAATACAGCAGACATTCGTATCACCAACGTTAACTAAAACTGTGTCAGCGTAGAAAGAAAAAAAAAAAACAGACACTCACATTTATTTTATTTTTTAAATTACGGCTAATGCTGTTGAATCGAGGCCTGTGCGTGTGTGTGTGTGTGTGTGTGTCTGTGTCTTTTAAAAATATTTGTCAACATCACAGGGTGTGTGCTAAACCACAGTGTTTTGCATCAGTTGTTCCTTTCATGTATGTGAGCATATGGGTATTTTTTAAGGGTACATCCTTCACGCTACGCGGTCAAACTGAGGAACTGACTGGAGGGTCATGTGTGGAGTGCTGCTTCATCTCGTGGGCGACCTTTTCCACCAAACTTACTCCCCTCCCCGTGTGATCCCTCCCCCCTGGACAGTCCCACAGAAGGGGGTTCCCCTTTTTTGGGAGGTAAGATGCAGCACAGACACACAAACACCCTCAGAACTGACCGTGACAAACACACACTGCGAAAACAGAAACCGCAAGCAGACCAGTCTGTTTCTGACTGCAGAGAACAGAAACAAATACATGTGCACTTATTTCCACGAGCATATGTATGCATGCATGTGTGTTTATGTATGTATACATACATGTGTATGCATACAGTATGAATGCATGTATCTGCCAGAGTACATAAACATGTATTTACGTATGTGTACACATGCATGTGTATCTGTGTATGTGTATATGTACATATGTATGTACACATTATGTATGTGTATGTATGTACAGAATGAATGTATTTATGTGCCTAAGTACATACACATGTGTGTATGCGCATATGCAGGCATGTGTATGTATGTGTGTATTTGTACTTGCGTTTGTTCTGTAGGTCTGTTAAATGGTAGAAACGAAACGTATGTCAGTGTATTCTGTGTTTACCGCAGACTCAGTGTGTGTTTTTAAATTATATAGCCTATTTTTTTTTCAGAGACATGGCAGGGATCACAGTCTGTCCAGAGTTTCAGAGGTTTCTGTCAATGCATGCTGCCCCTAGTGGTCAGCAGTGGGAAGCGCCAGAGAGAAAAACGCCCTGCAGCAGGCATTCGAGCTCAGAGGGCCAAACCTGTCTCATCTCAGCAAAGACAAACATGTTTATGAGAAAATGCCTGGCTTCAGATAACTCTGTATTAGTGCATTGAGATGGGGCTGACATAGCACAATATTTATGTAGGCTATATCACGCATTTGTTCAAAGATAATATGTTTCTGTCAGCCTAACAATATTTTAAAGATTATTTATTTTTCAATCAACAGCCATATTAGCTAGCCATAGTATCGAAGTCTTTGTTCAGAATCCCAGTGTAAACTTTTTTTTAACACAAGACAAGTGACATAGTCAAAGGACACACTTGATATACATCTAAAATGACTAATTCCTAAAAACTTTCTAGGAACAACGTTATTGATATCAAAATGATGACCAGTCACAAAGAAACTTTATTCAAAAAGTTTCATACATAGTGTGTGTGTGTGTGTGTGTGTGTGTGTGTGTGTGTGTTCTCAAAGTGTTTAGCATTCCCTCAGGTGGATTAGAATACCGAATTCCCATTAAAGAATCTAAGCTAATCTAAGAGTCTGGTCCAACCACACTGCAGTAGATAGTAAGTGTAGGTAAAGCTCTCTGCTCTACAGAGTAACATCCTGTTGTTTAAAATAGCCCTTTCACTTTCTGTTCCCCTTTCAGAAGCAGTCTGTCCTCCACGGTCCTGAGCATATCGACACCACCCCAAAACACCCCTACTCAATTTAAAACTCACAACTTTGTCATTTAGCATACACTTTTAGCCAAAGTGACTTATAAGACACAAAGTGTATCTTACATGGTAAGCAAACACCACATGAGATAAAGCTACTATGAGCTACTCTGACTGTTCAACTGCCCATTAACCTTAACTGCAGTATCACCCCTACTCTGAAGTAAAACAGCCCCTCCATTGCACTTCAACTCCCCCAAAACTACAGTAGTAAGAACACTCATACTCTGCAGTAACAGCACAACACCCCAAAATTGTGGCAACACCCCAAAGTTCCACTAACAGCACATTTCCCCTGTGACACCCAAATTCCCCAGGGATACTCTAAATCAGACAACACAGAAAGCATTAGCCTGACAGTATATGGTATAAATACTGCAACACATGAAATTAGTCTGGGGAATTTTCAGTCTATCTGCACTAAACCCCCAGCGTTAGCACATGCCAGTGGTTATGTGACTGATTCATACCGTGTTTAAGGGACTTGTGCTACTGATGAACATACACAATCACACAACCACACCGCTACCCTCCCCCACAGACAGAGAAACACTAGGAGGGTTACTAAACCGTGAGTCATGATTCTTCCTCTATTTTACATCCATCTGCTTCCTCCCGTTACTCCCTCGCTCGCGAGCTGAGTGAATCAGAGTCAGCCCCCTCGCTCCCGGTAACCTTAACAAATCCGCCAGCAAGGCAGCCGCGCTGGCGCGGTTGCCACGGCAGCGTGGCATAACGGTGGCACTGGGACGTCGCGAGGGGGGGGTCACGGGGTGCAGCCCTAGGGTGGGTCCTGTTATTGTGTCCTTCGGTGCCCTTGTGAACAATCCAGAAAATTCTCGGCCGTATGAATGGTTAACGCGCAAAACGTCGCCTGAGGAAACGCAATCTGTCAAGCAGAGAAAAAAAAAAGCATGTTTCTACTAAAAAAGGAGCCCTCCCTCCCTTTATTATGCAGGTCATGAAGCATGCACCTTGATGCCACCGCTGACTGACTCCAAGTCTACCTTTCTCCAGCTCCTGTGGTGCTTACCACATGTTATAGGTTTGCTTTGGCTAAAAGCATCTGCCAAATAACTCAACTGTAAACTGCAAATTGCATGCTCTGAAAGGTACAGGATTCAGGATCCACTCTGATTGGCTAAAATGATATTGCACTACAGACCTGCCTGTGACAGAACTACGGGAAGACGTAGCACATGTGTGAGAGGAACTGGAATTGGCTCTTCACTGTCAATACGATCTGAGAGATCTTCACAGGAATTTAGAAAAGGGAAGTGTTTTGTGTGGGATGACTACTGATTTTAATGTAACACACTCCCACAACTGTCAAAAAAAGGTCCTGTTCAACAGGCAAACAGTCCAAATATTTCAGGAATGTTAACATTCTTTCTTTAACTGGAACATAATCTTCACAAATGATAACCAGTAAAAGAAATGGGCCTGTAACTCCAAGGTTGTGGGTTTGACTCCCAGTTGTCGTGCTACTGATATGCAAGGCTGATATTAACTTGAATTACTCCAGCAAAATGTTTAGCGAAACTGTATGAATGGATTGTATTTTAACTGTAATGACTGGATGAGAGCATGCACTGAACGCGGAAACGCGTCTGTAAGTAGCATATACAATTTAACCTCTCATGAAAAATCCCTGTTTTATTCTTGCATCCGTCCTCTTTTTCAGGGAAGAATGTTTCCCAGAGAAAGCACTATATGAGTAGCAACAAATAAAAAGTTAAAATATTCCCCACAAAGAAGTGTCACACGGGGGGCGTGCGGACATGTCAGAGCACAGGCCTAACACCTTGCGCTCCCCTGCAGCCAACACCAGACCTTCCCCCCAACGGCCGCTGTATTTCAGACGCACTGTCTCACACCACAGGCATGCCACGTATTTACAATCTAACGCGCCCTGGCCGGCCGCTGCCCTAAAGCTGGGGCACCAGCGGGGGCGGGGGGGCGGGGGGCACAGAGATCCTGCCACGGGACGTCCAGTCCGCACCCATCCACCCCCCCCCCCCAGCCCCCCCAGCCCCCCTATCCCATTACCTCCATATTCCTCTGAAATGTGCGTTCAGTGAGCGGGACCGAGGCTGGCCGCTCGTCTACACAGATAACTCTCCCCTGAGGGATGTTCCTTCTCCTGCTGCCAAAGTTCTGCTGTGTAACTGCAACTTACCCTGTGTATCCGCCCAGGCTGTATCGCTATAACCTTCAGTGTTGCTGACAGCCTAGATGCGTCAGATGCAAGACGGCGTACATAATACCCTGTCTGAGGGTGCCGTGTGTGTTCTAGGGGAACGCCGTTTGCGACAAGCCTTTGCTCCTGCTGTCGATGATCAAGTTCCGCTAACATTTTTTCAATGTCAATAATGCAATTAGAAACGTCTGTCAGCGGTGAGCCGTGAGCAGACTGATGTCCACTGTGGGACACAGCTGAGGTCCACCGTGGGACACAGCTGATGTCTGTCCAGCCCGGTCTTTATTTATACGGCTCATGAGGAAGGAAGGCTGAGGTGTGAGGCCTATTTATGTGAGAGCACTGATAAGAATGTGCCAGATCACTGGCCTCTACATCTCACAGCAGAAATGCCAAACTGAACCCAAAACAAAACACAAGGATATCACCACCGCCACCATCTTATTCTTCTTCTTCATTGTCAGACCTCACCATTATCACCATCATCATTTTTCTGATTAAATTCAAACTTTAAAAACTTTATTGTCACTGTATCAGTTCTAGTTGGAAAACATTGTGCTCTGTATGTTGGGCCAATGAATATAATAACATATCAGATCATCATCATCGTCATCATCATCATCGTCATCATCACCATCACTACCATGTCGCCATAGACTGGCTGAAACAAGAGACATTGTGCTTCGTACTCAACAGAGGCCTTATGAGCAATCACTGTAGACTGGTGATGACACCAGTGATAGTAACTAAGATAGCAGTAAGAACAGCAATCACAGCAGCACTAGCAGAAGTAGAGTAGGAGGAGTAAAAGACGTAAAAACAGTGTTAGTTGTAGCAACAGTAGCAATGCGGTAAGGAAACCCTGATTCTACACGGATCAGGCACCTATTTTTAACTCATCGAACTGTTCGGCACTGGCATGGTGTTCTAATTTTAAAATATATACAACTCTCGTAACGCCAACTTCCTGCACACACGTACGCATAATGAACGGTCCATTTTATAAATGGGTTAAACACGGCCTTGCAGTGCAACAGTTTATTTCAAGTCTGACAACACATCAGGTAAAGCCGAGACAGATAGTCAGACCCTTCCAAAAAAAGAGGTGCCATACAGGCGGAGTTAGGGGTTTCACAACCATCTTAAGATGACAACAGAATTCAAAGTTCCTCATTTGAGAGCACGTAATTCACATCTTAGGCCTAACATCAGCTCACCAACCAAATCTCTGTATTAACCTTTAAACAGTCTGCGATATTATTGAAACAAAATTCTTCCAATTCCTTTATTGTAAAATAAAAATGTAACTGTTCACTGCTCATGGCAGTAAAACACAGAACCAGGCCCCAAACTTCATGCATGCGTCATTTTCTATTTAAAAAAATGTGTGCGCTGTGATTACACATAAAAGTGCTGAAATCTCACAAAACAAGAATCCCATTTCCTCATTTCCACCCTCACGAACAGTTAGAACAAGATAACAATTTCCACATGAACACTGAAAAAGAGCAAGAAGTCACAGCATAATTATAACATCCTGTAATTGACAGTGTCGTGATATGTAATCTACTTCACCATTTAAAAAAAAAAAAGAAACCATTCGATGATTGATGCGCCAGCCTACATTAACATACATTACTCAAGTGCAGGACACTGTAGCTACTGAAGCAGTTAAGGTTGACTGCCTTACCTGAACGTGCAACAAGCTGTGTCACGCTGAGGAATCAAACCCACAACCCCTGGACCACGAACCCAGCTGCGTAAGGGCCACACCACATATAACGCTTCTCCAGATTCTCTCCAAAGCAATGTGGCCTACGCAGGAATTACAGGACCAATCCAACGGACCGAACAGACGAGGAGAATTAAAGCCAGCTTAGTCCCCGTTCCCTAGTACTGACCGGGCAGAAAACAGACAGCATGAGGAGGACCCAGCATGGAGCTCAGACTCTTTACCACGGTACAGCGTCCTGCTGGAGGCAACTCCCTCTCAACTGTCCCCACCCCACCTGTGCTCCTATCAGCGCACCACTCCCTCCTCCGCTCCTACGCTGGCTCCACCCCCTCCCCGGCCGGCTGCCGTGGCGATCGTGCTGCGTGCGGGGGGGGGTGTGGCTCGTACAAAGTCACAGGGAAAGCCTGAGTCACCGCCGCTTCCCAGCTCCGCCGTGGCTTCTGGGACGCAGCGCAGCCTCCGCTTCTCCTAAACGAGGTCAAAGGTCGTCGCCTCCGTCTCAAGGACAAGGAGCCCTCAGTGCGTCGGGTCCGCCTCCACCCCTAAAGCACGCCCCCTGCCCCTCATTAGGATGCGGAGGCGGGCGATGTGTGCCGGGAATCAATGAGAGGAGGAAAGTCCGACGCAGAGACGATAGCTGCTTCAAATGAAAATATACCTTTTTTTACTGTACATGACAAAATCATGACCTTACAAGACAATTCTCTGTCTCACTTTGTCCTCCTTTTTGTCTCTCCAAAGCAAAATTTCTCTTAAATGTCCCAACACACACACACACACACGCACACACGCACACGCGCACACACACACACGAGCACACAGGACACACTGTGTGCGTGAGTGCACACATTCATGGGTGTGCATCCATGTGCGGGGGCATTCTCTCTGAGGTCTGTGAGAGGCATACACTGTATCACTATTTGTGAGCAAAAAGTTTCTGACCCACCCGCTTTTCACTGGGACCGGCACTATACTGAAAACAAGCAGAAGACAACTGAAAAGGAAAAGACTTCCATTCCCTTTTTACTAATGCACACACAGGAAAAGAGCTGAGATCATATTAATTAAAACGAGTCAGCATGATTTGCACAAAGCAAACAAGCAACCCACTAGGTTGGTGTCGCCAGGTGAACTCTGCTGAAATGTGTCCTTCCTCCAAAGCTGGAGGGGTTAGGGTGGAGCCGGAAGCTCCTGATACGTAAATCTATGGGAAAAAAAAACAATTTTCATGCTCAGAATGTGTATTTGGCATGAGTTTGGCTTTTTGAATAAAACCTAGAAAGAAAGAAAGCCTACCAACAACCATGGAATTTCCCACAGTCGAAATCAAGCACTTTGAAACATTCCAAGGCCCTGTGGGAACCCTGATAGTGGGATATAACCGTGTGTTTTTCTTTTAGTTTCTGGGGGACATAATGTCTGCCTGTAACGTCTCTCTGTATCTCTGCAGTCTCACAGGCCATCGAGAGGCGCTTATGTACCCGCGATGCTGGAGGTACTGCTTCTGATATTTGCTTGCCGGCGGGAAGCCATTATAAAGCTCCCCGGCAGTGGAGCCCTTAACGCTGCTGTCACCCGCGAACCTCGCGGCCGTTTCTGTTTGCTCTCCAGCTTGCGTGACTTTCGTGTTTGTGCGTTTATCTCCACAGCTACGATCGCGGACGGAAAGTACAAGGATTTCGAGCTGGGCTGAAAAAAAGGTTTGGTGCTGACATTCTGAAAGCAGCTACACTGTACGTATCACACATTTAACACAACGTGAACGCACGTGAGCTTTCACTCTGAACAGGCAAAAGCGAAAAAAAAACAACAACAACAACAAAAAACCTGGTAAAATAATTCAAACTTTCCAGAAACCATAAACAGTCACACGGTGACTAAATGCAGAAGAAACACACGGCATCCAGTATCAGAGGAGGCCATGACATCGCTTGTGCTCTGCTGCAGCTGCAGTGAGAGAGTGCTGTAGAATAACACAGTAATATTTTGGGCCACAGCTTGTGGGTTGAAGGAAACGGCATTTGCATTCTGATCAGGGCCTTTCACTACACTTCAGTGTTTCAGCGCCTGTAGGTGGGCACTTTCATAACCAAGCTGCCGGAGAGCCGGACAAAGGCCTTTGGAAAGCAGGAAAATGCCCCAGCGGAGCTTCTAGCCTCACGCTGTGCCCCCTGGAGGGGGACACCAAGGTTGAGTCACACTCTTTTCTTCAAACGAGCACTTTACAGAAAATCTCGCTTTCCAAAGCAAGCAGTCAGTTCACTGAAGCTAAGCTCGTACACAGTGATACTTGGCACTGATTTCACCGGGGTGTGTCTTCCGCGCTTATACAACGTCTGTGACGTTCACCAGTTCGTTATTTTTACACACACACAGCACCTCTGCCAAAAAGACAAATATCTTTTAAATAAAAGTTTTAAAAAACAATGTTCAGAATGTGCAGTAGCATAGAAGAGTTAAGAAGGGAACAAGCTTGGCAGCATTCCTGACTGCGATTGGTGGAGGTGAGAATGCTAGGGGTGGGGGTGTGGCTAAGATAAACCACCGTAGCTGATGGGCCACACCCACCCAGGCTCTTCATTCCTGGCCGTGCTCCGATAGTCACCCCTAATCAGAGCATGCTCTGGGACCAGAAAGAGGCTGTTTAAGGTTTTAAAATACGGTCTGGCTGGCACGTGGGCACACTGTGCCCGGTGGGTGCAGGCCAATGGCGGCCTCTTCTGAACGCACTCTGAGGCTTTGCCCCGGCCAAAATTCTGTACACATTCCTGGGATCTCGAAGCGCCCCCGGGCTGAGCGCAGGGTGACCTCAGAGATTTAAGACTTTTCTCAAGATGCTTTACACTGACAAGCAGAAAAATGCTGCTGCCTTCGAAACGCACATCAGAGCATGCACCTGAAGTGACATTCCTGCTGTTCCATGACAACAACACTAGGGTACACACGCACACACACACACACACACACGCATGCCCGCACGCACACACGCATACATATACATATTGGGTATGTACGGTGGTAAAGGGGCAGAACTAATCATGTATTCATATGGTTCAAGATATTCATTTTTAAAATTTTGACTTTCAGACTTCCTGCCTAAGAAAATAAATCAATATCTGAAGTAACTCTGTCACCAACAGTAGAGAATCAAAACACTACATTACCCACAATGCATTAAGATTATGCAAGCTATTCTGAAAGGCACACAGCCTAAAAGGCTGTGTCCACTGTCCGCTGCTGGTCATCTGTGCAATGCTGCACTGGAATTCCATATATGGTGCCCGCATGCCAGGCAGTTTAAAGGTGAATTGTGTGTTAGGTTTCAGCTGGCCGGCACAGTAGGGTTTTTAAAAGAATAGGCCTGCTGCCTGAGCCATCAGTACACAAAGGTATCAGCCTCTTTCCTGCAAAAGAGGAAATGCTTTACAAATAAGCCACTGAGCTGAGAACAAAAGAGGAAGTTGATTTGTGTACTCTACATTAAAATGGCAACAGCACAGCCCCTACCACTGGAACACACATACACAACCATGTAAACAACCATACAGATGCACATAGAAAACTACATACACAAATACACATGCTAAGAGAACCGAACATACTCATAATGCATAACCACGCATGCACAGAGCCACATACATGCACACACACTCATACACACACACACACACACACACACAGGACCACATATACACACATACAGTACAGTACATGCATAGAAATCTACACAGACACACAATCACACATGCTTCTACACTTCTGCTAGAAGTGAGGTCAGAGAAGTGTAGCGAAATACAAATACTGTATTTCCAAAAGTGTGTGGACACCCCATCTATTTCAGCCACACCCATTGCTGACAGGTGCATAAAACCAAGCATGCAGCCATGCAATCTCCATTGACAAACATTGGTAGTAGAATGGGTCGTACAGAACAGCTCAGTGACTTTCATGTCATAGGATGCCACCTTTTCAACAAGTCAGTTCATCAAATTTCTGCTAAGTACTGTTATTGAGAAGTGGAAACATATACGATAAACAACAGCTCTGCTGTGAAGCGGTAGGCCACACAAGCTCACAGAACAGGACCACCAAAGCATGTAGCGTGTAAAAATCATCTGTTCTTGGTTGCAACACTCACTACAGAGTTCCGAACTACCTCTGTAAACAATGTCAGGACAACGTCAGCACAACTGTTCCTCAAGAGCTTCATGAAATGGGTTTCCATGGCCAAACAGCCGTACACAAGCCTAAGAGCACAATACCCAATGCCAAGCATTGGCTGGAGTGGTGTAAAGCACACTACCATTGGACTCTGAAGCAGTGGAAACATGTTCTCTGGAGTGATGAATCACACTTCACTATCTGGCAGTCTGACAGACAAATTTGGGTTTGGCGGAATGCATAGTGCTGACTGTATTGGCCAGAATAGTGCCAACTGTAAAGTTTGGAGGAGGAGGAACAATGGTTTGTGGCTATTTTTCATGGTTTGGGTAGGACCCTTAGTTCCCGTGAAGGGAAACCTTAATGCTACACCATACAATGACATTCTAAAAAATCACTTCCAACTTTGTGACAACAGTTTGGGGAAGGCCCTATCCTGTCTCAGCATGACAATGCCCCTGAGAACAAAGCAAGGTCCATAAATAAATGGTTTTCTGAGTTTGGTGGGGAAGAACTTGACTGGTCTGCACAGAGCCCTGACCTCTACCCCATCAAACACCTTTTGGATGAAATGGAAAGCTGACTGTGAGCCAGGCCTAACATACATCAATGCCCAACTTCGCTAATGCTCTTGTGGCTGAATGGAAGCAAATCCCCACAGCCATGTTCCAAAATCTACTGGAAAGCCTTCCCAGAACAGTGGCGGCTGTTACAGCAGCAAAGGGGAGTCCAAATCCACATTAATGCCCATGGTTTTGGAACAAGATGTTCAACACGAACATATGGCTGCGGTGTTCAGGTGCCCACATACTTTTGGAAATGTAGTGTATCTGTTTCTAAGAAATAGGCCAGGTTACAGGAAAAGGAAGAGCAGGTCTGCAACACCAATATAAGATTAGAAGGCCGAGAAAAACTCCTCCTTCTCCTGTCACATGACCAAGGAACAGCAGCATGCCTTGCCCACATATGAGTCCTATCTGGGGCTGATAAGTGGTACATCCTGCAAAACCACTGGTATTCAGTGCACTCGCACTCACCTTGTGCAGGCAGAAGCCCTGCAAAATACCACACGTTCTGAAGTAATGTAACCCTGCGGAGACCGCGAGCATTTCAGTCTGAAGGACTTGTACCAGCGTTATCGCACAGGAGAACCTCCTCTGGCCGAAAGGGTAGAATCAACGTGCCTGCCCCAGCTCTGACAGAAGCACAGCCCTCTGATGCGATGACCATGTTAACTAGCTGCAGTTTGCACGTGTGCTTGCATGAGTGCTGTTGCAGTGGTGAGGCGGCCACTACAAATTGTGGAAAATGGAAAAATAAATAAATAAATAAAACATTATTTCTTTTTAAGGGGCTGCTGGTTGGCTAATTCAGTTGGTGCAGGGATGAGTGTCATGGCTTCAGACTGAATCCAGACCGTGCCAGTACCAACTGGCCGGAAGCTCCATAGGGCGACACCCAATAGGCGATTGCATCGCCCAGGGTATGGGAGGGTTTAGTCGGTTAGCGGTCCATGTTTACTGATTTCTAGCAAATCCCCCCTGGTGCTCGTGGACTACATGCAAAAGGGACATATGAAAGGTCTTCCTCTGACTCCACTCTATATGAGTTTAGCTGTAGTCTGCAGTGTGAAAAAACGTATCCGGCGACACTACGTATTTTGGAGGAAAACCGTTGGTGTCGACGCTCTCCTGAACCTGCAGTGGGGTTAGCAGATACGCGCGGCTGCGGCTGTAGATGATTAGCCATTCCAAACTGGCGTGGCAAGTGGATAAGCTCAGCCACATGCTGGGTGCCAAATATACAGATTAAAAAATGAATACATAAAAAAAGGAAAAAATTAGAAAAAAATAAGTTTCTTTTATAAGGTTACCCTTGTTACTGATTATGTTCTGGTGCTTTGAAATACTAAAGGGAGGACACCCCCATTAAAACGGTAGGCTAATTGTTTTAACTAAACATTAACCACACACACTAACACTAATTACTGTTCTGTCATTCAGGACCTGATTCACTCATCTCTTCAGTGGAGTAAATTTTCCTCAAATCCGTGAGCAGATGATGAAAGCTTTCCTGGTCGAGTTCATCTCCTGGAGACGTGCAGCTTAAAAGCTTCACAAATGGCCCCATTTCGACAGCTATGCTCACACCAGCCTATGCCCAAATACAAACATGCACTGTCAGTCTGAGACTCCAAACATCTGTCCACTTTGGGAGCTCCTTGTCATTTTTTTTCCCAACAAAAGCAAAGCCAAACAATGTCTTGTTTGCCTAAACTAATGAGCGTGCTCTTGCCTAAAGGCTTTGCCACATCACAGCACAAACAGGATACTGTACTACCGTGTGTTATTAAACAAGACAGCCCAGCTTGGCTTCACTGACACGCAACATAAGGACTGGCAGCCAACAAGAATAAGACTGTTATAGAAATTTGAGAGACAATGTGGCCACACATCTTGTACTAATCTAGCCAAATACAAAGACCACTGTTTCCTGCACAATGTATTTACAGAAGACCCTTGCCAGGGTGTGCAAATGAAAGTGTCTCAATTCCTCATTCCGCAGCATCGCGATAAATACATCAGCTTCCCCACTGCCCGTTTTTGGCCACATCAGGTATTCCATCGGAGAGATAGCAGAGTGGGGTCATGCTATCCCTGGAGAGAATGCAAGCAAAATGAATCCCATAGGAGCTCTACAGCAGCGTGCAGAGTCCATCTCTGTCTACCGTGGTTGTATTTTCACCAAAGATTGCCACGATTGTGGTTAAACCATAAGGCATGCAATTCACCATGGACATGAGTGTCCAGCATAATATGTTGCAATGTGATGTAATATAATGTGATGTAATGCCATGTAATTACCCCACACAACGTGACTGGAACCAGTTCAGGCTTCACATTTACGGTAAATGATACCATTTTGAGGAAATAATGAAAACAGAAAAAATTCTAAATGAAAACAGAGAGTGCAAACATATTTTGTATGGATCCCATAATGGCAATTTCACACCTACACATTGCTTCTTAGCTGAAGGTGACCACTTAGACTATACAAATGAATAATATGTCATTTTAATGACAAAAAGTTTAATAACACAAACAACAATCTGGATTTATGACGACTGAAAGCTTTGTGCACGTTCCAAAAAGGAAACCTGTTGTGGACAAAATGACTAAATACAGAAGTTAGAACCTTGGATTCTACCTCGTTTTCAACAATTTAAGTTGAAGCACAATTTCAAGCATATAAAAAAATGAACACATTAAATGTATAAAAATTGGTATAATCATAACCAAGAAAAGGTCTGTCTCCTACCTACATCAAATCTAATGCGTACATACAATATTTCAAACATGCTTAAGGTCAAGAGCTTAAAAGTCACCAACAGTTGTTATCTGCAAAATATTCAGCAGTTTCCTTGAAATCCATTTCACATTTTCCAGATAAGCACTAAACCTCTGGGTAAATACAAGCTACTATAACAAATACAGACACTAGGCTATATCAAATGGAGCCAGCACGTACCTAACCAATTTCAAAAAAGTTGACGGCAAAGTGATTCTGATTCTTTAAAGTTTCAACAAAGATACGTGTACTGGATACTGGTTAGGTTCTGAATCCTAAAATGGCAGTTTTTCTTTAAAATAGACATTCCGGTAACCTTTACCATTCAACTTTTCCCCAAGCTGGACCTTGTTATAGGCCTCATTAGAGGGAAGGAGGAGGAGGTGCATGTCAAATCAGAGTACATAATAGCCTATCTTTGTATCTCTAAGAAGCACAGCCTTTCCTAGGGCCAGCAATTTGGACATATCACTCGGCCATATTAAACTAATAGATACTTGAGTCCTGTTCTCTGCCTATGAAACATTCCATGCACAGGACAACAGATACTGCAACCAGCTCCTGCCTGAAAAGGCTTTAGTGAAATGAAATACATATCACATCATGATAAACACCTAAACAGCCTTCCAAAAGAGTTCAAAACAGCTACTTCTGTGCCCTGTTTCAAAAAAAAAAAAAAAAATTAAATACTTTAATCGACCTGTTCTTATCTCGTTTCTGTTTGACCTTGTCAGTTCTTGTCTTGCTTTAACTCTCTTGCCTTTATTTTGATTCTTATTTATTTTGCTGCAGCAATGCTAAACAGATACAGATGTATTATTATTATTATTATTATTATTATTATGCTGCCAGGGAGCACAAGTTCACGTGCCACAGAACTCCCGATGACTCCGCAAGCCAACAGACTGCAGGTAAGGTAGTACAACGCTTCATTTCCAACGCCTGTTGCTTTCGTACAGAACAGGCCGACTATAGGTAGCATAGGCTTTCCAAGTAAATACAATCATTCAGATCAGCGGGGACGTGAAACCAACTCCGCCCATGTTAAAAATAATTCGAGGGGTTATATTTAAGTGATGTAAATAGAGTATAGCCCACTGTGAATGTAAGAGATCTGCCCATTTGGTAAGAGGTCCGTCTTCTGTGAGTTTCTAGAAGGTGGCATTAGTACGGTGAGCAGGAACTTGTCTGTACAGAACCACTCGATACTGCAAGTAATGTAAGCAATGAACGGAAGCTCGTATAATGCAGTAGCCTACGTAGCGTTGAAGAAAATACACAAAAAACTATCTTTACTCCTGACTTTACATTACATTACATTATATGACTTAATTATCAGGAACATGTACAAAGCACATTTTGCCACAGTAACATTGCATTAATTAGAATTTGTCTCAAAGTGTGCTTTTCTTCCGGGCAACAGAAATCCCACAATGATAGTCTTATAGCCTACTCAGTAGGTCTATTCATGTCATCGGCTGAGCATACAGAAAGATACAATACCGCGATAAACAAAAAAAGAAATGTAGGCTAGGCTATATCAAGTGTCAATCTTTCGCCTCCGCTCCCCTAACACACTTTGCTCAGAGGTGTCAATACGTTATTACAGTAAGAGCTCATATAAGCTAGCTTGCAGCAGTGAACTAACACTGACCCAACAAGAAGAAAAGTTTAATCATATACTCCAACAGCTTCTTATTTACAAGAGAAATTTCGCCGGAGACCTAGAATAATCTAATTAGCCAGATAAACCTGGACAGCCCAAACCCCCGTGGAGAGCACTCAGCTAGTAGGCTAGTTCACTTTGAGAACACCTACCCGCTGAAGGTCAGAGTCAGAGTGTAGAGCCGAGATCAAGTTAAGGGAATTTCAATTTTTGTTGCAGTTATCAGGCAGAGTAATAATGTATCCCTGTGCAAATCTCCCGATTAATATCCACCTGTGGAACTAACCGAACTCTCCGCTCCCCGCTTAACTCAATTAATCAACCACACGGATTCTTCAAAACGAAGCCGCGCTCGAGTAGCTATTTGTGTACTTCAGGGAGCTCCGCGATATTAATTACAGTAGGCTACCGCTTGCAGTAGGCTACTCCAGTCACCTGTATCGACTTGTGACAACCCAGCCACCAATGACAGTATTGAACGAGGCATTGTGGGAAACGTATTTTTCTAGCAGAGTACACAAGAGCCGTAGATATCGCCTATCTACGGCTCTGGAGTAGCTACACGCGTTACCATCGGTGCATTTCATATACCATGAGGTAAAGCTTTATTTGAATAGAACATTAAATACACAACTCCAAGAACCAATAAAAAATGTGTTCACGATGCTAAATCTCATATTAATCCGCTCAATTATAATTAGCCATAACATTGTACTTTAGTTATTCAAATTCAGTTCACTATTAGGTTCACATTAAACTACCACATTTGTAACTTTTTAATCTGTTTGAATATTATTTCTGATTTGAATTTGAAACATTAGCCTAAAACTACTGTATTTTTGTGACATTTATTGGAACTTATAACCGTTTTAACACTTTGAAAGCAAATGCTTACTATTTACGTTTTCGCCACGCATCTGTAAATAATAGTGTCATTGGCACTGTTCGCTCGCAGCCAGAGAGCGTACTCGCCCCACGGCAAGGCAGCCGTGAGTCTCCGTGACTGTTCGTAGTGAAATCAAATCATTTCCCGCTACCGACTACAAGATATCCTTGGTACGGTCAGTTTTAGCTCGTATTTCGGACATGAATTGGAATCCTGCATCCAATCACAGGCTGTATCACTACCTAGAATGGTACCAATCAGCACCAGTGTAGAATTTTACAAGAAAATAAACCAATCACTGTTCCAGGACTGACTGACAAGCTCTCTGTTAGAGAGGCGCATTTCTTTCAAATTTCGGCGGAGATTTCATCCTTCCATCATGGAATTATTAACACCGGCAGAGAAACAACTGACTGTATGAAAACGAGTTAGGACAAACAAACAAGCGAGATAACTCCGATACGTGTACTGCAGTAGCCTACGCCTACCATCTATAGCTTCAACTAACATAAAATAATAAGATATATTACTAAGGCTAACTATATAATATTATGCATCGTACTGTAAGCGATCAAAGCTTGCGTTAGTTACAACGCGTTAGAGATATTTAAAAAATAATAAAAAATCTAAAGTAGTGACTGTATATCTACGGACCTCATGTTGTCTATGTAGTCCAACAATAGCCTACTTAAGTTTGCATAAGTCGTAATCGTATTGCATAAGTATCCACCGAAGGCGTTACAGACTTTCCTGATTTATAAATATTTGGCATCTTAAATCCTACATTTTATATTAATAATTTCTTTTTGAATTTTGGCTATGAAATTTGCAACACAAACTACGCAATGTCTAACCTTATTGGTGAAATGCGTTTCCAATTGCTTTAATGTGCGCCTGCCTCATTGCAATCTCAGCTGGCATTATTCTTGGTGCCCACAACATGTCACACTGTGGAGGCAAAGTCTGCAGGCTCTGTGGCGCAATGGATAGCGCATTGGACTTCTAGTTAAACACAAGTGTAGTGAGGAGTAGTGATTCAAAGGTTGTGGTTTCGAGTCCCACCAGAGTCGCGATTTTATGACACTGAATGCACAGAACTGTGTCGTTATCCCTGAGCGAGACATCTCACCCCAATTGCTTCTGTGACTATCCACTAGAAAAGTATAACGTATTAGCAAGAAGTAATGCAATTCTAAATGACAGAACTGAATCAAACATGATATTCACATTGTCCTGTAACTTTGCTGTATTCTGATATATTAATTTACTACACTTCATAACCTTTTAAAAATGCAGTTTTAAAACGTTAACATCTGCTATTTGTTTGGCTTACGTAAGACCATGTGCATTATTTTAAAAAAAATCAAAATATCACTTATGCTACCGCTCCTATTTTACTGTGTGTGTGTATATATATATATATATATATTTTTTTAAATTTTATTTATTTATTTATTTATTTATTTATTTATTTATTTATTTATTTTTTTTGCCTTATCGTAATTTCTAGGAAAATTAATTTTTAGATGACTAAAATGCAAGCATAGTTCAATATGGAAGGAGAGATGGAAGGGATGACCCACAGGGCACAGCGAGAGGCCACAAAATGCTCGGCCGTCAGTGCCACCACCAGACAGATGGAGGTGCTGAAGGTGCCGTAGTTGAAGATGTCCTCTAAGGTGCACCAAGGCTTGTGGTTCCAGTAAGGCTCCTTCATGTGGTACCTGAAGGTCAGCTCCAACACCACGATGGGAACGATGACCAGCGTGTTGACCATGGAAACAGTCATCAGGTAGAAGGTTTGCATGCAATTTCTCTTCAAGAACACCAGGTAGGTCAGGATGTAGGCTAGAAAGAGGAGGTTTCCTTAGAGACACCTTATGACCGCTTCCCACACAGTAAGGTGGCTAGTTAAGGCTAAAAATGGAATTGGTCTCTTAAAGATGTACTGTACTGAATTATGTATTGATATTTATGTCTTGAAAGTATGTCCTCTACGGAAGTGGACAGTAGAGTCTAATCTATCTGCTTCACTGCTGCAGTCATGATCATCTGTGTGTGAAGGGTTGAACTGAGACGGAACGGTCATGGCTTGCAACCAGAAAATAAAAGCTTGTGAGCCATGGGCTCCTGTGATATAACTTTTGATTTTAGCAGCTCCTCCATCGCACTTTGGCTGACTGGGAGGTGAAAGGCACCGGTGTGCAAGGGGAATGTGACTTTAGTTCAAAGGTTTAAGAAATAAAGGTTTAAGCAAAACACTTAACCTAAATTTATGTTGTAGAATATCCTCCCCTGTATGAAGTAACTCAGTGTCAACTCAACTCAGCTAATTTCAGTATGGACTAAATGTTTTCTTTAAGTTTTAAAAGTGGCAGAGCAGTGGCTCTCCACCTCCTGGGTCCTGGGGCAACCCTGTGTATGCTTGTTTTCGTTCCAACCACATCTGCAATCCCAGAATTTTAACAAGCTGTTATTTTTTCTTAATTAGGGGCTTTTCATGTTTAGAGGGATTATTTACCCTCTTAAGATACATTGTGTCAGAATAGCTATGCATGCCATAAAGAATAAATGTCCCATGTTCATTTTGTGCTTATTGCGCTAAGCAAATACATAAAAAGAGGTAGCAGTTTTCTTAACTCATCAAAGTTAATGCTGTGACGAATCAATAAGCTTCTAATTAGGTCATTGCACACGTGTTTAAGTTCCTTCTATTTTCTTTTACCTTAAACTTATTAACACAATGCAGGTCTGACTCGTTATCATTTGCTGTGTCTTTGAGTTCTTCATTATCTACCAAATGCTTTGTTTTAGTGTCCAGGTGTCCACACTTTCACCAATTAGAAGGCCATCGAGTCACCTCAGTCTTTAATATGATCAGTTTTACCTGTCTTTATGTAATTGTTTGCAATATAGCACAACGTGAATATGGGACTTTTATTCTTCATAGCTTGCATATGTATTTCTGACATAATGGGGCTTAAGAAGGTAAAAAATCACTGATAGACACGAAAAGCACCTAATTAAGAAACAATTACGTGCTTTTCGTGTTTTTGTTAAAATTCTGGGATTGCAATTGTGGTCAGAATGAAAACGGTGTACAGAGGAGCTCCCCAGGACTGAGGTTGAGAACCACTGGGTTAGAGCATCGGGAGCTGGGTTTGTGGAGCGTCATGTTCCTGGCTGGGCGCTGCTGTTGCATGGGAGAGGTAGGTACCTTACCGTATGATGTCAGTAAATATTCAGCTATAATGAAAATATCAAAAATATGTTTTCATCTAAAACCCAGGGTATGATTTTCTGTGGATACGTCTGTAAGCGTAAAGTAGTAATACTAATAATAATAATAATAATAATAATAATAATAATAATAACAATAATAATAATAAACAATAAGGTGTGCCTGCTTGCTGAGTAAATAAATTAAATAAGATACTCACACAGGATGCCCATAGCAGGCAGCTTTGAGTAGAGGATGCTCTGCAGGGTGACCATCCAGCACTGCAGTGTATTAATTTCTCTGCTTGCCAAAGGGCATCCTAGCATGGTGGATTTCCCAGTCCCACCATTCAGCTTTTATGGCCACTGTCCCAAACACAGACAGGCCATAAACAGTGCAGTCCAACCCTCTGAAGTGATGGCGATGACTGGACTTTACCTACCGTTAATCACTACAAATGCTACGCAAGGTGGATCAGATCTGGTCATCGTTGGCCTTTAATACTTATGGCCACAGGATGGTGCTGTTGGATTCTTGATTTTTTTTTGTCCTCACTTCTCCGCTCTTTCTGTATACGGTAGCAGGATAGTGGGGGAGTGGGAGGAGGAGGGGGGGACAGCACTAGTCATTAGGAAAAGAAAAGCATGCCAGGCTTGCCCAGAATGTGTTATGTTTTGTTAAGAATCAGAAGCCAAGCTCTTTTAGAACCTAGATTTTAGACTGTGTGTATTACCAGCAAGCATTCAACATGCTGTTCTATGAGGGGTGGATTAAAATATTATTTTAATTACATTTTTTAAAATTACTTTTATGCCAGCACATCAAAACATGAGTACACATCTCAGCTGGTGGACTGTGGAGTGAAAAGAAGCCATAGCCAGCGGCTTGCTTCGGAGGGGTGTGTGTACTACTGGCCTGCACCCTGAGGGATTGATGGAGGATGTTGTAGTGTGATGAGATGCTTCTAAAAATACAATGGGACATTCCAGATTTGAGGAAGAACAAACAGTCTAGGACAGGGTTGTTATACTCAAATCCTGGAGGGCTGTAGTGACTGCAGGTTTTTTCTGTACCCTTTCAGTGAGCTGCCAGTTTAGGCCTTGGAAACAAGGTGCAGGGACTTATATCACACACACCAACACCTAGCAGACTGGAATCTGGAGTCACCTCTGATCTAAGATGCAATGTATTGTATTCGTAAAAGAAAAAAAGTGTTGTGTATTTAATAGCCCATTGCCCCGGCTCTGTCTCTGGGTGACTGGGCTCTTGGTATTCCTGAAGGCGGGGGAGGGGTGGGGTCATCTCCAGATCACCAAACTAGGGGCTCATTTCAATTGCTCATTTTTGCCCCCTTGATTACTTTCCTTGTGTCCTTTCTTAGCTCATAGCTCCACCCATCGAAGGACACAAGGAAAGCAAGCAAGGAATGGACTCGAGAATGAAGGAAACGAGGAAATGCGTAATAGGCAAATGGAATGTTCTTTGTCAGTGAAGCGTCAGTTTGAAGGCCCGTTAATTACAGACGTGGCAGATGGGGAGAGGTGGATCCACAGGTCAATCATCTGTATGTCACGCGTTCCAAAAAATACTTCTGCTAAGGATTCACTCGCGTTTCCTTGTTGAAGCTTCCTACCTCCTCACTCCTAGCTGCTTCAAGGGGCATTTAACGGGTTGGAACGTACTTCAGGACGCCAGACGTCGATTGATTTCTGGGTCAGGCAAGAACCGAGGAGACGAGGACGAATAGAATAAGCGACTGGGATGAGCTCCTGCTCTTGGCTACGTACACTAACCTTCTGCTAGCCACACCCTTTGACTGGTTCATAGCTACACCTGCTCACATGCACTCGCAAACCTTTCTACTGGAATAAGCAAGATTAATAGCCTGGGAAGGGGATGGGAGGGGGCACAGGGTGCAGGACCTATTCACCCAACCGTCCGATTACCAGCTGCTCTCAATAGTGACCAAGGTCAAACCCCATTAGAGGAGCACCCTGTCATAGCAGAGGAAATGGATTTTAAAAAATCCCAGCTGCTTATGTAACACATGGCCAAACAGAATAATTCCTATCACAGCATTTATTTATTTTATATAATTAGGGCTGCAGCAGAAGATGCAGTACACAATCAATAGTAATGAAGTGTTTATGGCACAGCCTGAGTGACTCACTCTGCAGCTGCTTTTGCCTAAAGAGCACACATACAGGGAGCTCCTGGGGACTCTCAGTGAGGCAAAGCAACCCACAGCCTGCAATCAAATCTGAGAGAGCGGACTTCAGTGAAGAGCGGGCCTGGGGCAGGGGCGGCTGATGCTGTCTCTCCTTACTGGCAAACAACATCACACTTGAGATGTTTAACCAAGGTTCTGACTCAGTGTGGTAATAAAAGATCCCGTGGCACTTTTCGAAAGACTATTGAGTACCCTGGCCAGATTTCCATGAAACTGGTTCTCTACATCTGGCTACACAATCGTCCCCCTACGTTGGATTGGTTACACAATTCCTTGCATTCCCCTCTCGCATTGATTCCCCAGGTCGTCATTGCAAAAGAGAATTGAATTCTTCGTTGACCCTCCTGGTTAAATATAAGTTTCTCATAACTGGGGGAGGGAGGAGGGCAGTGTGGGAAATGATGGTAGGGATTGAGGATCAGGGAGTGTGTGTGTGGGGGGGGGTGTTCTAGCTCTTTGTTTATTACCTTGAACATCCTCTCTAGGTCTGTGTTGGGTAACAGGAGCAACACAATAACAAATCATGCGGAGTAGACCGGATTCTCTTTTGCCTGGGGAGCCCACAGTCTGTGACGTGTTTGAGCTGGCAATATGCTTTAGCACTGCTCCAGCTCTGAGGTTTAGCCCTCTGCTCCTCTTCTCCAAGGTCTCCACGCTCCTCTCTGCCTCCTCACCTTTTACTGGGTGCCAGCCCTGCATGATGAGCTGAATAATTCTCTAACTTCATCACTTTCCTCTCTTGCTTAGTGCCATTTATTCTCTTCTTGGCTTTTCAGAGACAGGTGCTGTAGAAATGTGCCTGATTTATGGCCTATGGAAGCAGCATCCAAACACGAAACGCCCTTTTTGTTTTTAACAGTGGTGATTCTTGTGATGCCCTTGAATTTTTTTTCTTCTTTTTTTTGTCTAATTGAGATTCATGTTTAAACAGATACAGGAAAACAATGCGGTCCCGCTCTGCCTCCGTGCCTGTCTGGAATAAAAATGAAGAACAGAAGCAGCCTTTCTCTCTCTTAGCCTTCCTTCCTGTGCTATATCTGGCACATAGAGCAGCTCTGGTGACCTTCCTTGATGCGAGGAGTAGGATGAACTGAATAGAATTTGCTTTCCAGAGCAGCCAAGAATCACAGGAGTTGTTCAAGAGCATTGCATTACATTCCATCCTTCACACTGCGCATATTACATTACATTGCAGTATATTCATTGGATGATTTTATAGCACATTACATACACAATATTACATTCATTCCATAACATTGCATTATGTTGCTTTATATTACATCCATTGCATTGTAATACACCACACCCATTATGTTGCATTCATTTTGCTAGACCTTGCTAACACCAGTCCTTGACCAGCAAGTGTATATGGAACATCCCTAAAGCACTGATGCCGGTTAACTATGCTTACCAAGAACCAAAATAAGAATACTGTTAACATATGGATTACATCTGTAACCATACCAAAGAATAAAAGCATTAAGCCATAAAATAACATAACCTAAATTAGTAAGGCGGGGGTGCTGGGGGCTGGAGATAGGGCACCCAAATCTGCTACGGTTGATTTTGTCATTGTTGGAAGATGGCCAACAATTCTGCGGTCCTGACCCCTCCGCAAAGGTTTTATTCCACCAGTGGGGGGTGCCAGTAAAGGACAGGCATTGTAGCTGAGAGATAGAGACCACCTCGCCTGGATAATGTGACCTCTGGGCTTGGAGAGACCTGCTCTGCCCAGACAGGAAAAGTAATCCACACAGAGACTTGGAAAGGTGACAGAGTCCCATGGCGACCTGCGGCAGGTTTCAATGGGATGATAGGCGTGTCAGAAGAAAGGTCGACTGGGTTTTTACCACCATCAGTTTAGCCGCTCGCAACACAACAGCTGCCGGTTCTTAGATATCAGGGCTATTTTAGAAGTCCCCGTGTTGTACTCTATCCCAGCCTCCTCTTCTTCGGCGGTGGGGTTGTGTTACCAAAATGTTGTTGGGTTTTGATTTCCAACTTGGGAAAAAGGTTTCACAGATGTAGCCAACATTGGATTCATTACTCTTCATTAAATTAATGTGCTTTTATACAAACAGATAATATTTCAAACCTGTATAAACTGCCTCAGCTAATGGGTGATCATTAATATGTTTTGACCTTTGAACCTGGTACGCATGGTGAGGACAGCATTTGCCTACCTGCACACACTGAGCAACACTTGAGCTGCAGTTAAAACTGTTCACATTGTGTCTGATTAATTTTAGTCTCTCCTCACTGGAAACATTGCAGCTATTCTGTCCACGTTTATGGGACATATCAGGTGCAGATGGGCATGTAGTTTGACATTTGAAACAGCAGAGGGCAGTTTTGTGCTTTGATGTTTGCCGACTTCTCAGTGAATTGCAGGAAGTGATTTCACTATTTATGGTGGAAGTGCAGTGGAGGTGGCAGTCCAGTCAAGGTGATGGAGTGGGCAACCTGGGAGGGGGGAGGGGGAGGGGGTACAGTGTGGTGTTGACTTTGAATGCAACAGGGACCCGAAAGGCAATCAATTACAGTCTAGATTCCAAATACTCTGGAGTGTAACAGGATTTCTGGAAAACAAAGGGTGGCAACCCCCCCCCCCCCCAAAAAAAAAACAGCTCATATATGCTACAAAACATAATATTACTTTTTTTCTTTTCCGCTCATACATAATTTCCTGTTTTGTCTAGGACTTCTTTTGTACATCAAGATTCTCCCCCAAACCATTATTAAAAAATTCTGAAAATCTTCAGAAAAGAAGAAAATACATTTTTGCAGCATAGAGACACATTCTGAGCGCATCCCCAGAGAATCTGTGCTACAGTTCTTTAATTGGTTTGGCACGCTGTGCAAATGGTACTGCCATGGCATCTGTAAACCTTATGCTTTTAAGAGTGAGAAATCA
This sequence comes from Anguilla anguilla, assembly GCF_013347855.1. NCBI lineage: Eukaryota > Metazoa > Chordata > Actinopteri > Anguilliformes > Anguillidae > Anguilla > Anguilla anguilla. The sequence goes on along the minus strand of NC_049211.1, from coordinate 13,354,284 downwards.
CTAATGGGCACCTTCAGACCCAATTCGAGGCTTAGGGAATAATTTTCTATTGTGGTTTAAGTTCTTGTGACCATGACTCTCATCTTGAGAAGACAAGATTTTTTATTATCAGCGAAATCCCACATGCACTAGAGGAGGACAGCTTTGTTTTGTATATCTCTGTGGAAAAATGTACAGAATTAAGGCCTGAACTATTTTATGACTATAGGTCTGTATACTTGAGTCATGCAGGCAGCTTGGTACAACAAATCAACTCGTTTTTGATTTTATTAATGTTTTTTTACCTGAGAAAATGGGGACGCTTCTATTAAGACAGTTAATTATTTCCAGCTCCAATCAAAAATCACCACCTGTACCCCAGTGGCAGTCCCTTTTCTGCACGGTTTAACACTTCCTGTGATCCTGGCAAATGACTTTGAAAGAAGACATATGGAGTACAGGCAGACAGATGATCCTCCCCATCACTGTCTTACTCCAGAACATCACTAGTGATAATACTGGATACCACGTGAACACAAAGACGTGTCTGTAGGGCAGAGAGGTGCTGCTTAAAGGCATAGAAGAACACCCGTAATAGAAAAGGAAAGGTCGGCCACATAGCTCCCCAAGGTCATTTCAGAGAATATATTTAATTACGAGTGTTGATCTCATAAATATGTCAACCTTGTCCTCTATATTGAATAGATTTAATAGCTATATGACTACATGTTATGAAGGTGCTTTGGGATAAATAGAACAGTGCATAGAGAGCCTAATTACATCATTTGGGGCTTTGACATTATAATGGGGGAAACAAATATTGTTGATTCCTTTATGTGATTGGTTTGGCATTTTAAAATAAGGATCAACTACCTGCAGCTGACTCCTTTATGGTTAATTGCATTTACGAAGGTGACTGTCCTTTCTCATTCTGCGCTTCAGTATAATCATTTAAATTAACTGCCTAATAATTATAGCAGAAAAGAAAAAAAGTCTCTTTTGTAATCATAAAAATTAAGTAAAGTGAGCAGCACATTGCGTAATTATAATTAAAATGATGTAATACCAAGTAAACAAAGGTAACAATCGTTCACAATCAGATCAGACATTATTCGATATTTTTACTCTTTAATTTTTTTGTTTCTTTTTTTTTTTAACTACTGAGATAAGTGGATTCTGTATCAACCAAGTCAAGCATAAAATGAGTGCTTTGGTTGTTCTGGAAGAGATGATGATTGATAAATTCTGCTGTTGGAAAGTGAGCACCATGCTCTGCCCAGTAACTGATGAAAAATATTTACTCCCCCATCACTATGGCATCAGCATCATAATGCATTTGTAACTGTTCTGCATTTATACCGTGCATTCACTGTCTCAGTAAAAGTCTCAAGTGTATTAATATTAGTGCATTAGCAATAGCATTACTAATGGGTTATTAATAGTAATGTATTTGTTATGGTGTATTAATAATAGACACAATTGCATACACAGCCTTACTTTTTTATTTTAGTCCCCCACCCCCCTTTTCCCCATGTTTTGAGCAGCCATTTTTACGACCTAAATTGGCTATTTGTGCTTGGAAGGCATTAGACACTCAATTTAGAGAGGAAGGCATTTGAGACTGGAAATAAACTGTGTGACAGATTCATATTTGGGTTGCCGTCCAACTGTCTGATTCAAATGTACAGTAATGTGAGTGCACCAGTCACCCAGATTCCGCTTGTAGGCTTTATTCAGCAAATAGGTTGGTTAATTCCTCCAAAAGGCCAAAGGTTTTTTCTGACATTTGTTCGCATCGCGCTCCACGCGTCTCTCCTTCGATAAGGCCGTGACTCGCGCTCCCGCGCCGCATGTTCAGCGGTGGAGGACGTCGATATTTGAGATGAGAAAAAGCTGGCCCCCCTTGTGCTGGAGGAGGGGGGGGTGGGAGGGATCCCCAGGGGAGTGGGTGTTGTGTAAGTGCCGTCCCTGACCGTCCGAAGGGGACAGTAATCCCACCATTGTTTGCGGTCGTGTTTGTGCGAGGGCTACAGAGGGATAAGTGGGTCCCGGTGCTCCCGGAGGGCGGAGATCAGGGCTGCGGCTCAGATTAACGTGGATCAGGGATGACGCGGCCGGCGCAAGGTCACCTAGCTGCTGAAGCAGGTTGCTCTGGCTGATACCAGCATCAGTGAGCCTGGCAGTCAGGGGCAGACCGTTGTTTATTAGCATATTAGCAAAAAATCCACAAGTCTGCGTGCATGCACACACACACACACATACGCATATATGCATATGCGTGCGTGCACACTCTCATATGCACACGTATGCATGCTCACACACTCTCATGTACACATGCATGCACACACACTCATACACAGATGGGTGCATGCACACGCTCTCATATGCACACAAGTGCATGCACATACTCATACGCACACTCATATACGTGATTGCACATATGTGCATTTCAGTAATTACTATTTGCATTGTATTTACTGAAAAATCACAATTAGTGTACACATGATCTCATGCACACAGGTCTACACGCATCTAGCACATGTGTACACTTACTGTACACAGACACAATGTCAAACACAGAAACACACACTGTAACAGATGGACACTCATGAAAGACACTCAGCCTCTATCACTCACACACACACACACACACACACACACACACATACAGGTATACCGTCGCTCACATACATAGAAACACAAAAACATCCTACAATGCAAGGATACCCAGACCAAAACAAACAAAATAAACACGACAGCATGACAGATTTTAACGTTTGGATTTGGGGTACGTTTAGTGACCTAGTCAAAGTCGCTCAAACTGTTTTTGAAAGCCCTGCAGACCAGAGTTGTGAATTTACTTGTGGCAGCAAGTTTTCTAGGTACGTTTTCTTCAGTTGCTACTGTAGTTATTAGTTATTAGCAATTTTGCATCATTGCTAGTCAAATAATAGGTAGCTAGCTAATGTGACAGGAATGAGGTTTTTAGACAAGCTGGAGTGTTGATGCTGCACTTGGGTATTTTGTCCATTGTTTTTTTATCGTCATTGCAACTGCGACACAGAGAGCCAAGTCAGTGAACCGAGGAAGAATTTGCTACTTTTCGAGGAATGCAGACAAAAGGTCGGCACTTAAGACCCAACACTGAAGCCACTTTTGGTCTCTCTCTCTCTCTCTCTCTTATAAATATAAGAAGAATAATACTTGCATGCAGTCCCATTTAGCTCTTCATCTCCTTGAAAGAAAATATGAAATTGAGATGCGGAGTGCAGTACAGATCCACTTACTCTTCTCTTGGCTTTGCTAATTAAATGTGAACTAACTATTATCACTGCTGTCCTGATAGATTTATGGAATCTCCATTTAGTACAATAGGTTATTGAAAGATTTAACGTGTTTTATGTTGCCTTGTTACTGTTGGAAGTGTGATACTGTCACTTTTAAATAAAACAGGGGCAACAAATGACTGAAGGAAAAGAACATTTGTATTGTGGACTCCGCTTTTCTCCCACAGTCCAAAGACATGCAGGTTGGGTACATTGGAGAGCCTACATCGCCCCTATGTATGAGTGTGTGACTGAATGCTTTATGTGTGCCCTGTGATGGTTAGCGCCCTGCCTCCACCCATTTATGTTAAAATAAAGTAACAATTTGACATTTGCAGCAATCTCAACAAAATGAGGAGACTGGCGTATGCCAAGATTGCTTTATTTTTGGGTTCAGAAGTCATTCTCTCTTCTTCCTCATAGTCCTGAAAATTCATGCATACAAACCAGGAGAGGATACTGTTCACACCTCCTCCTACATTTTCACTCCACTCCACCACATAAAACCACACTGCACACACCTCCTCATAAAACCACACTGCACACACCTCCTCATAAAACCACACTGCACACACCTCCACATAAAACCACACTGCACTCACCTCCTCATAAAACCACACTGCACACGCCTCCTCATAAAAATCACACTGTACACACCTCCTCATAAAAATCACACTGCACACACCTCCTCATAAAACCACACTGCACACACCTCCTCATAAAAACCACACTGCACACACCTCCTCATAAAATCACACTGCACACACCTCCTCATAAAAATCACACTGTACACACCACCTCATAAAATCACACTGCACACACCTCCTCATAAAACCACACTGCACACACCTCCTCATAAAACCACACTGCACACGCCTCCTCATAAAATCACACAGCACACACGTCCTCTTAAAATAACACTGCACACACCTCCTCATAAAACCACACTGCACACACCTCCTCATAAAACCACGCTGCACACACCTCCTCATAAAACCACACTGCACACACCTCCTCATAAAAATCACAATGCACACGCCTCCTCATAAAACCACACTGCACACACCTCCTCATAAAACCACACTGCACACGCCTCCTCATAAAATCACACAGCACACACGTCCTCTTAAAATAACACTGCACACACCTCCTCATAAAACCACGCTGCACACACCTCCTCATAAAACCACACTGCACACACCTCCTCATAAAAATCACAATGCACACGCCTCCTCATAAAACCACACTGCACACGCCTCCTCATAAAAATCACACTGCACACGCCTCCTCATAAAACTCACACTGCACACACCTCCTCATAAAATAACACTGTACACACCACCTCATAAAATCACACTGCACACGCCTCCTCATAAAACCACACTGCACACACCACCTCATAAAATCACACAGCACACACGTCCTCTTAAAATCACACTGCACACACCTCCTCATAAAACCACACTGCACACACGTCCTCTTAAAATAACACTGCACACACCACCTCATAAAATCACACTGCACACTCCTCCTCATAAAATCACACTGCACACACCACCTCATAAAATCACACTGCACACATCTCCCCCAACAGTATCACTCTTTTCACCTTCTCTTCCTAAATGTAATTCCTGCCACACTCTCTCTCTTACTCCTCCTGGTCTCACTCCTGACATATGTTTGACTATAGTACAGCTACAAGTTATAAATTGTAATTGTAAATTGTTCGAGGCAGAGGCTGCCATCTCAATCTGTGAGCTGATTTCTAATGCAGGCGGAGGTGAGGAGAGAGTGCCGCTGCCAATATAGAAGAAAATTATGCCGTGACATCTGTTATCAAAAACCAGATTGCCGACAATCTTAGAAAAGGAGCCCATAAAATAGCCTCCTGTTCCAGATCTTTCTGAACAACGGGCTGAGCGAGGCTCATAGATTGCTTTCCTCTGCTGTTGTGACACGGTGTTCATTCGAAACCAGATTTTATCAGCGGGGGGGGAAATGTAACTCTGGTGCTGTGGAGGAAAACCTCACATGCTGGTATCTGGGTGATTGCAGGTGACTGTGCTTATATGTATACCAGGAACACGACTGGCTTTTGCTGAAACCTGAATTGTTTGCGAATTGTAATTACTGAAATGAAGCCGTACTGGCGGCACGGAGTGAAACCTTATAAGCCAGGTAATTGAAACTGTGTTGTACTGGGACAGTGTTATTTGCCGTGCTCTGTAAGTTGCAGTAATGGGAGCATTCAATATCTCACCCAACACCCCTGATTCTCTTAGTGAGGGAAGCAATGCAATTACAGGCTTGGCAATATCACCCAGTCCTCACAATATTCATTTTAACATGTGTTGGATGTCACAAGAGAAGTGTCATAAACAGAGATTAAACACACACACACATGCATGCACACACGCGCACACACACACACACATACACACACACATGCATGCCTGCACACACACATACACCCACATGCAGATAGCTGATGAGTTCAATAGGCTATGTTGTCTCCATGTGGTCATAGCCAGTTACTTCACCTATTTGTCTTTTGTGCTACTTGCTTGGGTGGTCAATGGTTGTCTCCAGTTTGGCAGGGTCCAGTGCACATGCTGGCTTTCCCACAATGCACTTCACAATTATACCAAACATACACAATCATTTTGACTATTTCTGCATCAAGTCTGCTGAGAGAAGCTGGCAATCGATTACTTAATTACACTGGGGAGAATTGCAGGAACAAAGAAATATTTATTTGAACCCCCCCCCCCCCCCGTGAACCCTTCAAGAGTTGCAGTATGACAGAGAAGAAGCCAGGTAAATAATATATTCATTACCTGTCAGAAAGTGAAAGTGAGAGGGAGGGACCAGTCCTTCCAGTACTCCCTTGCAGGCCTGCACTATGTCAACAATGTTCTCTATCTATTCGGGAGGGACACGCTTGTGACGTGCACCCACCCCTCCCTCCTCTAGGCCAAAGCAGGTGGGAGGATATGCGTAATGCATTATTAGCAAAGTTGACAGATTGCAATGTAAGTCAATGCAGTCTAATATAATGCAATCTAAGCTAACTTAATGTACCGTTAATGTAATGTAACACAGTGTTAGGCACCCACTGGAAGAAAAAAAAAAACACTTGGCTTTAGATGACTGGAAGAAAAGGCAACCAGCTGACTGTGATGATGCCAACTGGCGTTCAGGAACCTGGCCCGTTCGCTGCCTGATGCAGTCTCGGCCCCCTCCCATTCTCCCTGTTTTTCTGCTCACAGTCGCAGACAGTTATCCCTCAGCATCCAGCAGACCCATCTCCCTTTTAACCATCAAAACGTTTCATGTCGCAAACTGCCCTGGACCCTACCGGCACGGTCAGCATTATTAATGCTGCTGTCAGTAATCTCTTGCTTCTGTCCTGTTGGCATACGGCACATCTTTGTAATCCGTTTCTTATCCCAGCCTTGTCCTGGTCAGCTTTTCGCTGTATTTGTGTCGCACACATTCGTTTAGCGCGCCAACTTTTAAGAGTGCATGAGTAATGTCGACACAAATCCATGCAAATCAACTTATGGTGTCTAATGCGTAGTCCTGGAAAAAAAAAAAAAAGAACGGCTGAATTGCGAAGAACAAATGTGTCAAATGACAAGGGATAGATCACAGGATTGTCCGTGTTAATCAAAATATCACTCTGTCTCCATCTCTGTCTCTCTGCTTGTCCATCTCTATCTCTGTCTCTCACTCTCTCTCTCTCTCTCCCACCCTCCCTCTCTCTTTCCCTCTCTGGATTTTGGTGCAATGCAGTTCCTCTACCACACAGTAATTGCATTTTGGGTATAAGGGTGGCTTTCTTTTCCCTCTTCCTCACTGCACATGCATTTTGTTGAAGGAAATCTTGCTTTGATAAGGCACGAGGGGACACTGTGTGACACATAGTGACACCCCACACTGAAGTCAGAGTGTTTATTAATGCACACCAGTATATCTGTGCATTTGGTAGCGCATTGCTGCAACCACCTAAGAAAAAAAACACTGCCTTTATTTAATGCCTTTGGGCAAGAGCTTCCCTCCTCACTCGGTAAAAGCGCTTGGATCACTTCGGGTAATTACATGAAACCATGTGAAGCAACGTTAAATAAGTAATGTCTGAAAGCATTTTAACACTCCATTTCATGGTTGTGTGAGGCCACGAGGGCGCTGGACAGGGACACTGCCATCCCGGCTGACTCTTCCGCTTCTTTGCGACGTGCCCCCCCAACACCCCCCCCCCCCCACTTTAAGCTCTGGCTGTGCAGCTTGTGTAGTTTCACATGGCAATATCACAGTCATATTTCATTAATGAAATGAAAGAGAGAGTGACGGAGTGATTATGTGATCGTAGGCGTGTGAGGCGGACCGGAGGGATGAGGGAGGGTTTGTTGCTGAAACATGCTTCGCCCTGTCAGCTGTCTGCCACATTTCCACTGAATGAAGTTAATTGTATTGTACATTATTCATTGCACTATACTTTGACCAATCAAATGCTCTCTGCCAATGTGTGGAGAAACTTTGGGTCAAAAATGCTCTGAGATTAATGAAAGGCACTTTATAAATCTATTATTATTTTTTATATTTTTATAGCGTATGCACAAGGTTACAATAGCAATACAAATGATAAAGGGGCTCTTGCAGTGAAACACACATGCCATGCAGTTATGAAACCGCATTATACTCACAGATCCATTAACATTGGAAAGCTGCCTAATTGAATGTAAAGCAATAACCAGCCTCTGTTTAAATGCGGCTAATGTTTAATTAATGATGTCATGCAGGATGATGCTGTTTTTTGTCCTCATGTTTGTGTACTACAAAATAAGTCGGCATTTATTAATACAATGATATTTTTCTTTGCGCAACACAAGTCATTTTCTATGCATTAACTTTGATGCCATTAATGTAATTCCATCAACGAGATGGCAGAAAGAAATGCAGCTGTTGTATTTTTCAATCAATCAATTTGCATTATATCCTCTGACTAGCCTCAAGCTGCCAATCAAAGGGTTAGATCATTGGTAGCACGGAATTACATATTTCAAAAAGAATTTGAGTCATGACAAAAAAGTCCAACATGAATTATTCTGGAATTTCGTGCTGCAACTGGAATAGAATGTAACCCTTTGGCTGGCAGCTCTGATTCTCGAGTCAAAAGCAGCTCGTCTGAGGCTGACTAAATTCAGCTTTGCCTCGCCATCCTCTGTTCCGTATTTCTCATCTTCGGGCAGGTGCCCTTTTCAATAACGAAGGGGCCATGCATTCAGCAGTTAGCACAGCGACGTGATGGCCTCTGTCTACCAGTCAGTCAATCAATCATTCCGATAGATACGACCTTTTTCTAAAGGAACAGCCGAAGGACGCATCGCATTAGTCACATGACAGCCGAGCCCACCGATTAGCAAGTCTATGAATAAATATGCCTCACATGTATATGTAGCATGGCCTCAGAGGGCAGCTGGTTAATAATGGCGGATTCATGCTAGGGCTCAGTCGGCAGGCTGTTGCAAGCAGGGAACTGGGTTTTCTGTGCACATGGTGGAGCAATGACAGGGTTTTGGGCGTTCCCGCTGTTCAGGACATTTAAACCTATGCAATATTTCCACTGTCCACCTAACTCACAGGGCAGCATGGCACTGTGGGACTTTTGGAAGACGGAACATATATGACATTATCACAAGAGATGAAGAACGCATAGAATTTGAGAATGAAAGGTTTTCTGGTTGGTGTTAGATCAACATTTCTTTAACATTTTGATTTTTTGTGATTTAAAAATGTTGGTCCTTTATTGATTTAATTTTTTTCAACAAATCAGCTACTCTGACTTTGGTACAATAAAAAAAAATTGTAACTGGGGATACCATTTCAGTATTAATGTTTTTTCCTTCAGCTTCCTGAACATCTCCTTTTCAGTGACGTGCTATCTTTGTTGTGCTGTGATAGTAAGATTTGTCATGTTATTTTTTATGATGATTTCATTTATGTGGTTTAATGCTGAGAGGTTGCTGTGCAGGGCAGGGAACTCAGTTTTCTTGACAGGTGTGTATAGGTGGGCCAAGGTACAGGGTGTCCGAGAAGTTTTATTTTTGGGCAGGCCAAGCTGGCTACTTGGCTCAGCAGGAAGCATAAGAGGCTGGGGACGGGGTCTCTGGAGGCAGGTGATGTTCTGAGGGGGCTGGTGGCAGCAAGGCTGAGGGTGGAATTTGCGCATTACTCACTTGTACGTGATGTACCAAAGTTTGTGTTATTTCTGGGGACTGATGGGGCCCTTGGCATGTCGATGGGGAAGGGAGGCTGGATCGTGTGATTATATTTTACATCAGGGATCGTGTGATTATATTTTGATCTTCACTTGTGTACGTTCTAAACAATATTTGATTATATACATTGCGCTACACTCAAAATTGAATTCAAAACTATCAAAGCCTACAGTACATTGTGACATTTGTCACAAACTAATATGCTATCATGATTAGTTACATATGACAAGCTTTATGACTTGCATAAGACAGACATATGACTAAAGTCTCAAATCTGAGGATTTCTTACCTGCAATTTTTGCAGTTCATTCTGAATATGTAGTTTAAATTGCAGATAGATAGATTTAGAATTTGTAGTTTACTTACACTGGAGGGCAGGGTTGTTGTTCAATGATATGTGTCACCAGCAGAGGACATTATATTCTATTCTTGGTTCCAAAACGATTGGATCTTTGAAAGCTTTGCCTATGTGTGTGTGTGTGCACGCGTGTGTGCATGCTTGCTTGTGTGCGTGCGTGTATGCGTGTGTGTGTGCGTGCATGCGAGCGAGCAACCGTGTGTGTGTGTGTATGCGCCCACGCATATTTGCAGATGAATCCTGGGCATTAATATTTCATGGGCCTGCTGTAGTAGCTGAGAGGATTGATATTGAATTCATACTGCTGATGTAATAGGAAAGGAACCACGGGCCTCATCATCGACACTCAATAATCTGTTATGAGAGCGCAGGTGAGAATGGCGCTAAGCACTGGTGTCTGGCCAGATGGGGCATTCGACAAAACAGTCATCAGCACCATACAATCAGAACACACAACACCGGCAGAGCAGGTATATGTCAGTCAATGATTAAAATGAGTATGTATTACATTACATTATAGGTATTTAGTAGACACTCTTATGAGCGACTTACACAACCTAGTGTTTCCATTGCATCCATTTATACTTCTAGATATACACTGAAGCTAAGTAGGTTACGTACCTTGCTCAAGGGTACAACGACCGTGTCCAACCTGGGAGTTGAACATGCGACCTTTAGGTTACAAGACCAGCTCCTTACCCATTATACTACACTGGCGCCCCAATGTGATTACATTATGTGGAGTAACCTCAACCTACAGTATGCTTTTATCACTGGTTTCATAGCCAGTGCAATCTAATTTATTCTAACAGGATTTCGTTGTAAGGCATCTCATTTATTTTCTGCATGTAAAATGTGGCTAATAGTGTATGTGGTAGTGATTGAACCGCCATGATGCTTTGATCCTGCAGGAGAAGAGAAGGGAAGGGAACAAAGGAAAGAGAATGAAAAAGGATCGACGGGAAAGGACAAACCTGAATGGAGAGGACAGAGGAGGAGAGAGGAAAGGAAGTGAGTGAAAAGAGAAAGGAAAGGTCTAGGAGGCAAGGTAGTGAGGAGAGGAAAGGAGAGAAGGAAAAATGACAGGATAAGTAGAAGCATAGAAGCAAAGAAAGGCGTGCATATGTTTAAAAGAGAAAAGGAATGTGATAAAAAAAGAGAAGAAAATGGATCAGCTAGGCTGCTCACTACATCTGAGAGGAGCTCTGTTGCCGAGGCAACCGATAGCCGTGATTGGTATGCAGAAGGGTGAGTGCAGTTGCTACGTTCCGCTGGCATCCTGGGGGGCCGTCCAGCACTGCGATGCATGCCCCCCCCGCCACCCACGTGACCCGCACGGCCAACTGCCCAGGGGCCGGGGAATCCGCCCAAAAGCGAAGCACGAGCCGACCATTCAGGACAGGTCTCTCGGGTGCGGAACGCGCTCCTCCACAGCGGTTCCCCCGCACGCTGCAGCTCCAGCTCCACATCGCTCCACAGCCCCGCCCCAGCGCTCCCGAGGAGGTGCGTTTAGCCTCCAGATGTATTTTTTAATGACCTCCTGAAAGGTCTGACCTGCTTACTGGGAGACTTTTACCACGCCTAGCCGCTTTCTACCGGAACGATCTCCTCCAACGGCAGGGCTGCATCTAACATTCCTCCTGTCTTCAGACGGTGCTGGAATAGAGGGGCATGAGGCTAGAGTAGAGGTTAGATGGTGCTAAATTGGGGGGGGGGGGGGTGGTGGTATTACAGTAGAGGTAGATGGTATTACAGAAGAGGTTGATGGTATTACAGTCTAGGTGGATAGTATTACAGTGGAGGTACAGTAGGTGGTATTATAGTACAACTTGATGGTATTACAAAGGTGGACAGTATTACAGCAGAAGTAGATGGTACTGGAGTAGAAGTGGATGGTATTGCAGTAGAGGTGTATAGTATTAGAGTAGAGATGGATTGCATTACAGTAGAAATTGATGATTTGACAGTAGAGGTGGGCGATATTACTGTGGAGATGGTTGGTGTTACAGTGATGGTGGATGGTATTGGAGGAGAGGTGGATCTCATCTCTCCCAACAGGTAATTTCCCTGAAAACTGCAGCAGGAAAATCACTGACATCATTGTGCATTGGTCACATTCCCTGAGTTCTGTTTCTCTGCAACTGACAGAGAAAACTACCCAAAGGACTGAAATAATATAATCTATATTGTAGTCTTTGCTTTCTGGGTGATAGCATGTGTAACATCAGCACAGAGAATGCTGTGTTGTTAGTGGTGAGACACAGTAGGCCGACCCACTGTGTTTGCTTCCCTTGAAAGTGCGTGCCGGAATCAGGGCAATCATTTGTGCATGGCTTCATGCTTAACTATTGCCTCAGGGAGCAGATGCAAAGATAAACCACGCTTTGATCTTTATTTCTTTTTTAAATCTGGAAATATGCATTCACATGAGAGATTAGATTTTTTGGAAGTGGATGATGGCTCTTTTTTAATCTTGGTTGTAATGTTACAAAATGTGTTACAATTTCTCTCTCTCACACACACACACACATACACTCTATCTCTGTCTGAGCATCCCTACATGTGACAGAAGGCGATAATGTGTGTGGGAGAGCGAGAAACTGTGTGTTTGCATGTGTGTGCTATATGTGTGTTTGTTAGTTGTTCCACAGTGTGGGTCTGCATGGGTTGGGGGTGGGGGTGGGGGGGGGTGGGGGGCAGTCGATCACTTAGATCCACCAAATCCAGTCACCAAAAGATGGACCTCCCTTTCATCTCAGAGCACCCTTTTCCCACAATACACTGCTGTAGGTAATGGCTGTAAAGTGTCTGGCTGTAGGCCAAGCTCCTGCTTTTAGGAGATTGGGTTCATGCAGGGACGAGGGCCAGGAGGACAATGCAGAGCCACAATGCATTCTGGGTTCTGTAGGACTGAGTGGGACCTCTCTTCACCCCCTTCTCCTTCCTCTCTTGTTAGCATGGAGGCAGGCTATGGTTGCTCAACAAGGCACTGATCCGTGAGCCAGATGACACTGGGATGGGCTGAGAGGATTGCAGCACTTAAAATGGATTACAATGCCCGACAAGAAAAAAGAATAAATAAGTTAATAAATCACTGAAAAAAAAAAAACCCTGTCAAACCTCTTGTGGAGGGAATGCATTTTGGACAGAGGGGGAGAGACTATTTGCGTTTGGCACCTGTCCTCGTTTGGATTTGTTCTCAGACGTCGTGAACGGGTCTGGGTCAACACGGGAACGCGTGGGTGGCACGTGCAGGCAGGTGCCTTCATGCCCACCGGCACAGAAATGGTGAGGTCACTTGTAACTGGACTCATGACCTCGGCAACCAAAAGAGACTGACCCTGAAGCAATCAGACCTGTGATTTTACCATAGCCTATGATACGGGATGTTTTGTAAACACCAGGCATCAACACTTTCTGCGGCTATAGTGAAACTATATCCGGGGTGAAACTGGATAAAATTCATTAGAGTAGGACAGCAAAAGAACTGCATTACATTTACATTTCGGGAATTTAGTGTACTTGCTCAGTTTGCATACGTATGATCCATTTATACAGCTGGATATTTACTCAAGCAATTCAGCATAAGCACTTTGCCCAAGGGCACAACAGCAGTGCCCCATCTGGGAACCAAACCTACGAGTTTCGAGCCCAGCTCCCTTACCACTATGCTGCCCATATGAAGTGACTACCTGCAGATAAAACTGCACATATTTACATTTAGGCATTTAGTAGATGGTCTTATGCAGAGGGATGCACTTCTGGATAAGTGAAAACAAAATGCACAGGCAAAAAAGAACGTATGCCAAGTCATTAGCGTCACAGCTGTTAGTACATACTGGAAGTTACTTAGAAGTAGTACATACATAAACTTACAGCATAACATTTAGCACCATAGTAAATACAAGCGGGTGACTGAGAATGTAGTACTTCATGTGGCACATTCTGGATTTAGGATGAAATTATCCATGCAGCGTAGGCAGACATACAGTACTGTAGCAAAGCTATGGTAAATGTCCAGATACACATCAACTCACTAATGTCTCTCACCCAGAATGAAGTCAGCTCTCAGACTTAAGTTCTAAGCTGTACCACTGAACTTGTAGCAATGCAATGCACATTTTTTTTTTAAATTTAAAAAATCCGAACTAAAAGTGCATTTGCAAATGCCTTTTCAGAGGCAAAACCTCATGCCAACACCAAACCACTTTTGAAGGATTTGTAGATCAGTCGTGAGTTAAAAATACACCCGTTATTGAAAATAAAATCCTTTCCATTTAAATGTGGTAATGCGTTTTTCCCCCATTAAAAAAAATTATGCTTCTGTGATTGCAAAACCTTAAGCCCCTGCATCCATATGTCACCCCTAATATCATTACGCTAAATTGTCATTATGATGTCATCATATTAAACCAGGGTATGGGGAGCTGGACATGACTAGCAGTTTCAGTGTGTAGCTTAAGGGAAAGAATGAGGGCTGAAGATGTTCAGAAATGTATGGAAAAACATGAGTGGAACTTGTATGTTTGAGCAGATAGGTTTAATGGGGGAAGTGTAGCATGTTAGTTACTGTAAGAGAACCAGCCTCTGAACTTGACATTTTGAAAATTGTTATTATTCATGAGGAAGAGTTCAATTTCACTAAAAAGTTTGTTTTTGTTTATTTTTTTATGTTTTCAAGTTTTTATTTTATGTTTTTTCTTTCTTTTTTTTGTTTAATTAAAATAGATCTAAACTGATAAGTCAGGCGCTGAGCAACAGTTGAGTAAAGCTAGCTCTCTGGCCCCCCAGGACCAGGATCAGGGCTGGGGACCCCTGATGTACTCCAGTGTATCAGTAAGTTCATGCCAGTATGGCAGAGACTCTCAGATTAAGAGGCCACACATGTCCTGGCCATCTGTATGTCCTGCTGTACTGACCCTGACCTTCCATCCTCCCCCCCATGCAGATGGATCATTTAGCTGTCTGTCCACACGCGACCCGCTGTTCTGGAACCCATCATCTTGATTTGAGGGCACTTCCTGCCTGTCCCTGTTGAGTCCCCAACCCCCTGTCGTTTCTAAGATATCCGCCAGAATTCGTGAACCGCTCACCATTAACATCACCACAGTTTGGCGAGGCTGGCTAGAGCTTTTAAGGCAAGCATGCAAGTACCAAACACTGCCTGGCTCCTGTGGATAGGCACTCCTGCTCCTGAGTAGTGTGTGTGCAAATGTATTTCCAGATTACACTTCCAATCACAGGCGATGTGTTTACTTAACTGTAAATAAACATCACATGCATGACTATTACCTTCATTCTTAACGTGATTAATCCTCTAATTCCATTACATGGTGTGCTGATACTCATAAATGAATAAATGTAATAAAGTATCTTCCATGGCGTGATTATAATTCTGTATGGCAAGCTGGTAATAGTTGCGCTATGATTCTACATGACAAGGTCTTCCTTTGGGTCTGCAGATGGAAGTATTTAGCATGGTTGTATTTAGCATTCCAGGTTTCCTGTCCCTTTCGCGTATTTGTGTGCATATTTAGGCTTTAAAAATACTAGACAATTTAGACAAGTGTTCCATCAACAATGATAAAAAGTTGCTTATTGCATTTTGCAGAATCCATTAGATAGATGGATGACTTGTTTGAAGCAGTAACAGGATAACAAAAACAGCATTGTGACTGACTGTAGCCTACATAACAATTGTTTGGCACATAACAATTGCCATACTATTTTAAATTCCATGACAGAAATGACTTACTCTCTATCTAAATTAGTAGGTCTTTCAAACAGATTGACAGATGCCAATATTTTCGATGTTCTGTCGAGTACAGCATAAATTCCATATTCTGAACAGATGGTCAGTTCCTTCTGCTTCTTCCTTATTGCCAGCGTTTCTGATACAGACTCCTCAGACCAGGGATACTCCGACCTGACCCTAGAGGCCAGTAGTGCTGCTGGTTTCCATGCCTGTCCAGTCAGGGGCTGATTTATAACAGGGGAACCAGGTGAGTGAAATCTCATCACTCAATACATGATTTTCAAAATCACAAACCGCATAGAAATCTCCTAAAACTCTAAAAATATAAATTTTTTGGTAAAAGTGAAAGACACATTTTGAATTAATTCAGGTCTTCAGTGTATATGTCAGACTGTGTAATGCTGTTGTTACGGGTGCTTGTGCAGCAGTCATAAGCAGGTGAATTAATGTGTGTATTGTTGAAATGAGTGTAACCCACATAGCTACTCTTTTTTTCCTCAAATGGACGTAGATTGACAGTGAAAGAATGGGGTCTCCGACTGAAGCACTCCTCTTGTTCCATCAAATAAACTGTTTAACCAGCATCGCTTTTGTAAATATCAACGCTGAATTAAGTTGATGAAGTTCACCCCTGGAGAAATGAGGTGTCTGCTAAGCAAATAATTAATGTTGCGTAACCAAGAGCAACCGCGGGCTCTTCCAGCGAACGATGTAACGCCGTGTGCGGGTACGGCGGTATCCCCGCTGGAGACGCCCACGGAATGGGCGCGAGCTTGCGCTCCGTTGGCGAGCCGTTGCCCGTGGGAGTGGGGCGGAGCGCGGCGGTGCGGGGGCGAGGCGGAGCAGGAGCCGGTCGTCTTCGTATCTCTCGCCCACCACCCCCCTCCCCCCCCCCCCTCTATATTTCATCAGCGGAGAATCCGTCTTCGATTCGCCTCGCCTCCCACGCCTATTTATAGCCCTGGCGCTTTCGCTCATGTAACAGCCCCCCCCCCCACCCCCCACACACCACTACCCCGGTGTTAAAGCAATGTAATGCTTTTCCATTTCCACCCAGGCCTCTCTCGCTCTCCCCCCCTCTCGCACTCTCGCTCTCTCTCGCTCCCTCGTCCACTCCGGAGCCATCTCCGCACCGAAGACCTGAAAGTGGACCGGTGTGTCCTTGGTGACAGGGTGTGAACATGTAGTTTCTGTCAGCTCCAGAGAATATGCGGCCAGTGCTCCAGTCCTGAAACATACACGCCTCCCTGACCTCTTTCTCCCAGGCGGAGTGCTAAAAAAAAAAAGTTTCTTTGAAAAATAATTCTGAAATTCACTTATAGTATTAATTTTTAAACGCATAAAAACACACAGTAAAAGGCACTTCAGAAAAGCCTCGATCATGTTGCTCGCCATTGGAATCCATGATTGGAGCTCAGTTGACTTCATCTAGGCAGGGTTTGGCTGGGTTCTGGTTGGCCAGGGTTTCTGTGGTCAACACTGTATTAGCAGTACAATAGATGACTGTAGATTATCAGTGGTCAGTGCATACACCTCTCTTCTGATGAATGCTAGCACCCCTGTGCAACTGCAATGCTTTTAGCAGGGCAGCAGTCTCCAGCTCCATGCAGGTAGGTGCATGGAAGGAGTGCACATGCTTTGGCCATAGTGTCCCTTCAGTGGTGAGCAGGTAGCACAGCAGTGATTCAACAATATGCTCTCCACAGAAAAAAAGAAACAAACCACACTGGTCATCCATATCACTGAGAATACAATAGTTCCACCTGCACTACATTTCCAAAAGTATGTGGACACATGAACATCACACCCATACCATGAATAACAGCCCCAGAGCATTATTCCTCCTTCACCAAACATTGGCACTATTTGGGCCAGTACAGTTGCCACTATGCATTATGACAAAATCTGATTCGTCCGTCACACTGCCAGATAGTGAAGCGTGACTCATCACTCCGGATAACGCATTTCCACTGCTCCGGAGTCTAATGGTGGTGTACTTTACACCACTCCAGCCAACGCTTGGCATTGCGTTGGAGCAACATCACTTTCCACAGCAGAGTTCCACACACACCAAGGCTCAGATTCATGCATATATGATTGATAATGCAAAGCCATACTAATGTATTATTTACACAAAATAAATCCTTCTTAATAACGTTTTCTTTACCGCACTTCAATATTTGATAATGTACTCTGGAGTGGGCTCAGATGGACAGTGCCAGGGAAATGACTCCAGTGAAGAAAAGTTCATGTTCATCTACCCATTTTTTTCCTTTTTCAATGAGATGAAGCAGAAGTAAAACTGCTTCAGGTTTCAGCAGCAGCTTTTCGACCTTAATGCAGTTACGCTTGGAGAAGTTTGACACAGTGTTCTGACCATCAAGTCACATCTATATGCACTCTAGTCCTCACAGGAGCTAATTCTATCAATGTAGGAGTTCTCCTTGCTTTGAACGCTGGCTGCTCAGCGTGTTTGTGGTTAACTGCAAGCTATAGAATTATATTTTTTTCTGAAATGTCTTCAGAGATTAAATAATTGCTTAATGTTCAGCATTAAATAGTCAGTACAGAGTCTAATGCGTTGGAGACAGCTGGACAGTCCGCATGAAAAGCAGAATGGTGATATTAAAATTTGAAATTATGGCAAGTATTTATTGAAGTGAATGACACAATTTTTTGTGGGTCAGACTGATGCAGAATAATGACATAACATGCCACAGTTAACATGGGCTACATGGAAGATCAGCTATATACTGTATCTGATTGCCGTATGAACCACATTGACACAATCTCTACATGCGTATGTATGTGTGTGTCTTTTCAGCGCTGTACTAAACATTGGACTAAACGCAACATCGAATGGTCATCTGTCAAACTGTATTTGAGGCAAAAACAGGATGTAGTTCCGAGAAGATCGCTGAACTTCAATTCACAGGAAGCATCCAATTTGGCTCTGCTGTGTGAGAACGCTGCCGTGGCTCGGCATCTCTTATAAACTGAAGTCTGGGGCCGTTCTTCCTGTCTGGTGCAGCGTGGTCCGTGCAGGCTCACTCGCCAGTCAAATTGAAAAATAAGCAGTTTGCATGTTCTCCTTTGACTCGCTTGTTCCCTCAAAATTAAAGGCCGGGGCGGATAATTACCCGCCCCACAAAAGGCTGCACGCTTCCACTGAAGGGATTTGGTTGTGATGGAAAAATGACGTTGCCAGGGCACTGAGATTGCACTCGAGAGGCATCCATTTTCTGAAGCGCGGATCATCTATGAGTAATGCTTCCTTCAGCCCTGGGATGGGTCCCTCTCAACCCCCCCAACCTGTTTCCCAGGGAGTGTCCCATTTTCCACAAAGCAAGTGAATTCATCGAACTCTCTCTTGTGGTCACTGTCATACTTTTTTTCTTTTTTTTACACATTTTACACACGATGGAGAATGATCCAATTTCCTTTATCCCACTACAAAATGTAATGTGTGATTTTTGCCTCATTGTGGACAAGAGAGAAACATCCAGTATGTGTGCAGAGAAAAATATATTTTAGTTTGTTTCAGCTTGAATGATTCTTGTATCTGTACAAAATATACACTGCTTCATTCATACTAGTATTAACAATGTAATTTAGGTAAAATTAACCTTTAAAAATTATTTTGTTCAAAAGTATTTTTTTTCTAGTCAAGGCTCCTGAAAGTGATTCATTACACAAATAATTTATTGTACTGTATAATGTACTGTATTTACGCAGGTCTCATTTGATTGGAGGAAGATCAGTAGGATGTTTCTGATTGGTGGGTTTAAATACTGGTTCTCTGGAAGCAGGAAAATGATGTCATAAACTTCTAGCTTCAGGCTCTGAGCAAAAAATAAAAATAACAGGATATAAATATTTAAATGATTTCAGTTTTTAAAGTCCATGATGTTTCTTTGTAACATTTTGTCTTGTCTTTAAAGCCCACCATTTCATCATTTCATTTAGAAATAGCATTCCAGCTCTCTCATTCTATTACAGTTAAGACATTTAGCAGACACACTTATCATTCTTTATATAAAACCTCTTTATACAGCTGGATATTTACTGAAGCAAATTAGGCTGAGTACCATGCTCAGGGGCACAATGGCAGTGACCTACCTGGGATCTGAAACTCCAGCCTTGCAAGCCCTGTTTCCATAATCATCGTGCTACACTGCTGCCCAGTATATGATCTTGTCATATAAATGAAGCATATGACATTTTGGTGCAGTTCCAGAAGTTGAGCAGTTTAGCATGTGATTTAAACTCCTGATATATATATTTGTGCATCTTGATGGAATCCAAACTATAAAAACAAGTGCATGAAATCATGACAGCATTAGCTGTATTTTCTGACCACCTATATTGTAGAAAAATTTCATTAAATAAAATTTCATAAAAGACTGCAAACACAGACCTAAACAAACATTTATAAATTATTACTATTACTAAAAATTACATTTACTAAAAATTACTATTACAAGGTGCACAGTTCACACTTTATTCAGTGGACACACTGTTACAACCTGGTTTAGGGTCACAACATAACAGGATATAGGATAAGGGAAATGAGTAGAGACCGGGTAAGAAAAATGATCCTGCAGACCGACAAGTAACTCCGGTCCCTGTCTGATTATCCAGCAATACCTAAACCCTGGCTAGTCTTCAAAGGGTCACTGGGCATGGGGCAGCTTTGAACGGTGAACTTCGGGACAATTAGTCTGCAGACTGAGACCAATAGACTGAATATCACACCCTCAACAGAGATTTAAAATCCCACTCCGAGTACCTTCAAAAAATAACAAAGCAAAATAACAAAATAGTGTCCCAATGGAAGACCGGAGTCTCTCTATGGCGAGCAGAGGGCAACACGAGAATCGAGGTCGAGAACAAGCGAATGGTCAAACACAAAATCCAATCAGCAAACAAAGCAGAGATTTGGAATGGAATACAACGAGCAAATGGTCAAACATACGACATCATGGTGGAAAACAAACTAGAAGGTCTAAGGGAGAGAATCGAAGTCAAAGGGAATGAGTCATTGGTCAAAAATGAGATCTAATCCGCAAACAAAACAAAAAGGCTAGATGGGAATCGGAATCAAACAAAATAGGGTCTAATACGCTAAGTCAAATGAAGAAAACACTATCCACAAAACAACATGCAGAAGTTTGAAGAGCTAGTCTCCACTGGAAAGTGGCAAATGATGGCATTTTCAAACAGCATTTTCAAACGGAAACACTCAATCAGATGATGAACCGGAAGAACACACGTAGCAGAGACAAATGTAAAGAGAACACTTACAGGGATTGTAACAAGACACTCAACATTGGATTATGTTATGCACACAAGTACAATGCGTGACTTTGCAGCTGACCCCCACTGAAGCTAATATATCACAAAAACAACAAAACAAAATTTTTAGCATTCCTTCAGGACTGACTCCTATGAGAAGGTAGTGCTCAGGTTTGTAACTCTGATGCTAACTGTGTGATAAAGGATCTTATGCAGTCTGGCTGAAACCCAGATGAAAGCATCACAGAAGACAAAGACAGGTTGAAATATGGAATTCCTCCCATATCCATAATCAAATTACTCAATGTGTTTATTTAACTAAATATTTCTAAAAAATAAAATAAAACAAATCTATAAAAAACTCTCTTTTTATCTTGTAGTTCTTGAGGCAAACACATTGACAGTACCACTTAAATCTAGCTCTTGTGGTGTTTGCCATATAAAATGCGGTTTTGTAAGTCACTTTGGCTAAAAGTGTCTGCTAAATGACCAAACTGTAAATTGTAATCACACAGAGTGAAACAGGGGGTGTTTTCATGCAATACTTTTTTGGTCTCTATCCCAGGGCTGCCGATGATTATTTGTCCAGGGAAGCCTGGCGGGTTATTGATTGATCATCGACTGTAACTGGGAGCATATTTCTATAAATTACTGCGAGATGGAGAGGACCCAAGGCCAATAAGATCAGCGCAGGCTAAAGGACACTTAGCAGACACAATCGATTCATAGCAGGAGGCTTGATAGTGTGAGAGAGGGAGACAAATATGCTTTAGTGAGGTTTGATCCTTTAAAAATAGATTTTAAATTAGTGCCATTTGTTGCAAGATACACACCTGTAGAATATGATGGTGAGTAAGCCTTTGTTGTGTCCTACACTGGTGCAGGGCTGTGACTGTGATCTCTTTGGTTGGTAATGGAAGTGCTCTGTTGTTTTTTTATGTTATCATCATCATTATCATTTTTACTGCCTTTTTTGGTTTTTGGTGTGTGTGTGTGTGTGTGTGTGTGTGTGTGTGTGTGTGCATCATATTAGAATTGCTGACTACATCTTCAAATCACACAAGAAGCTTGTACTATTGTACGTGTGTGTGGTGGGGTGGGCGTGGTTTGAGCGTCGGCTGCAGAGAGAGAGAGTGTGAGAGGAGCGGCTCGCGGATCCTTCGTCACGACTGTCAGCTGGAGGTAATCAGCGCCGATAATTGTTAATTGTTTAATTGCGCTGATTGCCTCTGATTGCTTTCAACAGTGAGCCTGGGGTTTTTAAAGGAAGACCGGAAGCTGGAGCGAGGCTGCTGACAACAAGACGGCTGCGGAACCGTCGTTCGTGTATACAGATTGCTGTAAAACGCATTTGTGAATAAAAGAGCACGGCAGTGCTACTTAAGGAACCAACTGTCTCCCGTGAGTGTGTGTGTTTAAACAGGAGGGGTGGCACTCACTTGCAACAGTGGTGGCCCGTACGGGGAGCAGAAGTATTAAACACACACGAGACAACATGGAACACAGCCAGGAGCAGGAGGAAACGCCACAACCGGTGGTAGCGCTGGCGAGGATGCTGGAGGGGATGGCGGCGATGCAGGAGAGGCAGGCGGCGATGCACGCCGAACAGCTGGAGGCTCTGCGGGCGCAAACTTCCCTCCAGACCCAGGCTCTACTGCAGCTGGCGGCTGCCGGAGAAACCAGCTCCCGAGAGAGACAGACCGGACCCCCCGTGGCTCTCCATCTACCTAAAATGACCCCGGAGGACGACGCGGAGGCGTTCCTTGAGGGATTTGAGGTGGCCGCGAGGGCAAGTAAATGGCCGGAGGAGGAGTGGGTCGTCCGCCTCCTGCCCCTCTTGACTGGGGAAGCACAACGGGCGGCACACAGCTTACCCCCCACAGCGCGGACGGTCTACGGCAACCTAAAGAAGGCGGTCCTGGACCGTCTCGGATACAGCCCGGAAGAACACCGGAGACGGTTCAGGGAGACGGCCCTGGCCAGAGAGGACCGACCATTCGCATACGCGCAGAGACTGCTGGACATGGCGCGTCGGTGGCTGCGCCCAGAACTCCGGTCAGCAGACGAGGTGGTGGAGCTGGTGGCCCTCGAACGTTTTATCGATGGCCTCCCGGCGGAGACGGCGAATTGGGTGAGGTGCCATCGGCCGACCGGGTTGGCGGCCGCCGTCACCCTGGCGGAGGACCACCTGGCGCTCTACCCCCACGGCCAGTCACAGCAGCAGCAGCAGCAGCAGCAAGGACGGGCAGACACGGCTCCGCGCAGGAGAGCCCTTCCTCGTTCCCTTCCTTCCCCCCTTTCTTCCTCCCTTCCCCGTGCCCAAACCCCCGCATTTTCCCGCAACAACCCTTTTTTTTCTGTTTCCCCAGCCCCAGGCTCAGTGGCGGCGGGATACGACCCACAGAGAGCTCCTCAGACGCCCGGACCGGGGTGTTGGCGGTGCGGACAACCGGGTCACCTGCGCCGCGAGTGCCCGCTCATGGAGGTGGGGCAGGTGGTCCGTGTTGTCGGCCCGCCCACCTCCGCTCCCGATCCAGACGGAGCGTACTGTATTCCGGTAAGGATTCAAGGGAGTGAACACCAGGCGCTGTTGGACTCAGGGGCTATGCAGACCATGATTCGACAAAGCCTGGTTCGACCCGAGGCGTTGTTAGAAGCATCAAGGGTATCTATAAGGTGTGTGCATGGGGATTTACACGAGTACCCTATAGTCTCAGTGGAAATTCGGTGTCAAGGGAAAAAGCATAAAATAAAGGCTGCGGTTAGCTCCCGCCTCTCGCACCCTCTGATTTTAGGCACTGATTGGCCGGGGTTCCGCCAGGCAGCTGGTAAGGTAGGGGGGGTGCGTTCACGACAGCTAGGGCTGTGTGATGTGTGTGCTGCTGTCAGCGGTGACGCGGGGTCGTCCGACGCAGCAGAGGGGGAGCCGGCACCAGTGGAGCCTCAGGGGGAGACTCTGCAGGTGCCGGTGTTTCGCCCCATGGAGGATTTCCCACTCGAGCAGTCTCGTGATGACACCCTACGCTTTGCCTTTGACCGCGTGATGTCCATTGATGGTCAACAGGTGCGCCCTGATGCAACACTCACTCACCCGTATTTTGTAATAATTCGGGATAGGTTATACAGAGTGTGTCGTGACACTCAGACTAAGGAGGAAATCACCCAATTGCTGGTGCCTAAAAGCTCTCGGGAAATGGTTTTTCAGACGGCTCACTTTAACCCCATGGCTGGTCATTTAGGGTATGAGAAAACACTAAACCGGATAATGGCCCGTTTCTATTGGCCGGGCATTTGGGCCGACGTGCGTCGGTGGTGTGCGTCGTGCCCTGAATGCCAACTAGTAAATTCCCCGGCTATACCAAAAGCGCCGTTGCGCCCCCTTCCGCTAATGGAGGTCCCTTTTGAGAGAGTGGGGATGGACCTCATCGGGCCGTTTGATCGGAGCACGCAGGGATACCGTTTCGTGTTAGTTCTGGTGGATTATGCGACAAGGTATCCCGAAGCAGTTCCTTTGCGCAGCATTTCGGCAAAAAGTGTTGCGCAGGCATTGTTTCAAATAATCTCCCGAGTCGGAATCCCGAAAGAGATTCTGACTGATCAGGGCACCCAGTTTATGTCACGCACACTACGCGAGCTGTACGGGTTATTGGGCATTCATTCTATTAGAACCAGCGTGTACCATCCCCAAACGGATGGGCTGGTTGAGCGTTTTAATAGAACATTGAAGTCTATGATCCGGAAGTTCGTTCATGAGGATAGCCGTAATTGGGATAAGTGGTTATCTCCTCTGGTGTTTGCAGTGCGGGAGGTTCCCCAGGCCTCCACGGGATTTTCTCCCTTTGAACTACTGTTCGGTAGGAAACCCCGGGGGATATTGGACCTAGTTAAAGAAAACTGGGAGGAGGGTCCGAGTCCTAGTAAAAATGAATTACAGTACGTGCTGGACCTGCGAGCAAAACTCCATACACTGGGTAAGTTGTCACGGGAGAATTTGCTCGAGGCGCAGGCACGTCAGCAACAGCTCTACAACAGAGGAGCTAAACTACGGCAATTTTCACCGGGAGATAAAGTTCTTGTGTTACTCCCTACCTCTAGTTCTAAATTACTCGCCAAGTGGCAAGGGCCCTTTGCGGTCACACGGCGAGTGGGGGAGGTTGACTATGAGGTAGAGCGTACTGATAGAGAGGGGGCAAAACAGATTTATCACCTCAATCTCCTGAAAGCGTGGAAGGAGGTGGTGGCTGTCTCTCTGGTTACGGTGGATAAGGAGAGAGATGAGCTGGGGCCGGAGGTACCAAATTCATCCAATCAGATCTCAACCCTTTCAGATGACCATCTCTCACCGAATCAGAGAGCAGACCTTGCCTTGTTGCAAAAGCGTTTTGCTGATGTGTTTTCCCCCCTACCAGGACGCACGCACCTCATACACCACCACATTGAGACTTCCCCGGGGGTGACGGTGCGGACCCGCCCCTATAGATTGCCGGAACACAAAAAGAAATTGGTTCAGGCAGAAATAAAGGCAATGCTAGAGCTGGGGGTAATAGAGGAATCCCACAGTCCCTGGAGTAGCCCCATTGTGCTGGTAGGTAAGCCTGATGGGTCTATTCGCTTCTGTGTGGATTATAGAAAGGTAAATGAAGTGTCACGGTTTGATGCTTATCCAATGCCTCGGGTCGACGAGCTCTTGGATCGGCTTGGCACGGCTCAATTTTTTTCGACGCTGGATTTAACCAAGGGTTACTGGCAGATTCCCTTATCTGCCAAATCTAAGGAAAAAACGGCTTTCTCCGCTCCGGATGGTTTGTACCAATTCAGGACACTTCCGTTTGGGTTATTCGGAGCCCCTGCCACCTTCCAGCGCCTAATGGATCGGGTATTGCGTCCGCATGCTGGTTATGCTGCTGCCTATCTGGATGATGTAATCATCCATAGCAGCAGTTGGGAGCAGCATTTGCAGCATGTGGGGGCAGTGCTCGAATCCTTAAGGCAGGCAGGGCTCACGGCTAACCCAAAGAAGTGTGCTATTGGCCGAGCGGAGGTACGGTATTTGGGGTACCACTTGGGAAGTGGACAGGTGCGGCCTCTAGTGGACAAAACCGCAGCGATTGCAGCCTGTCCCCGACCCAAGTCAAAAAAAGAGGTAAGGAGGTTCTTGGGGCTGGCCGGCTATTACAGGAGGTTCATCCCGGCATTTTCGGAGCTAACCAGCCCCCTAACTGACTTAACCCGAAAAGGTGCCTGAGATCCGGTCCAGTGGACGGAACCGTGCCAGCGGGTGTTTGAGAGGGTAAAAGAAGCTCTCTGTGGGGAGCCGCTCTTGTTCACACCTAACTTCTCTCTCCCTTTTGTGTTGCAGACCGACGCGTCGGACAGAGGGCTGGGGGCTGTTTTGACCCAGCAGGTGGAGGGAGTCGACCGCCCCGTGCTGTACATTAGCCGAAAACTGTCACAACGGGAGGCGAAGTACAGCACGGTGGAAAAAGAGTGCCTCGCCATTCGGTGGGCGGTCGGAGCCCTCCGGTATTACCTTCTGGGTCGCCCATTCACCCTCTGTTCGGACCATGCCCCCCTCCAATGGCTTCACCGCATGAAGGATACCAACGCCCGGATCACTCGGTGGTATCTGGCTTTGCAGCCTTTTAACTTCAAGGTGATCCATAGACCGGGTGTACGGATGGTCGTGGCGGACTTCCTCTCTCGCCCCCAGGAGGGGGGGGGGGAGGGGGGGGGTTGGTCATCGGCCGGATGGCTCCCCGGCCTAAGTCGGGCGGTGGGGGTATGTGGTGGGGTGGGCGTGGTTTGAGCGTCGGCTGCAGAGAGAGAGAGTGTGAGAGGAGCGGCTCGCGGATCCTTCGTCACGACTGTCAGCTGGAGGTAATCAGCGCCGATAATTGTTAATTGTTTAATTGCGCTGATTGCCTCTGATTGCTTTCAACAGTGAGCCTGGGGTTTTTAAAGGAAGACCGGAAGCTGGAGCGAGGCTGCTGACAACAAGACGGCTGCGGAACCGTCGTTCGTGTATACAGATTGCTGTAAAACGCATTTGTGAATAAAAGAGCACGGCAGTGCTACTTAAGGAACCAACTGTCTCCCGTGAGTGTGTGTGTTTAAACAGGAGGGGTGGCACTCACTTGCCACAGTGTGAAAAAAAAAAGACCTGCTTATTCATTTTTGACGATTTCTGCCTATAAATATGGGCATTTCCTGTTGAAGCAAACACACAAAATTGAACGCTAAAAGCACACATAATGCATAGATTAAAAATATCATCCCAGTAAGTATCACTGCACACATGAATTAATGCAACACATTTTGTGTGGCTATGCTTGTAAATACTCATTCCTTTTATTTCTGATTCTACCATGCTAATGAGCCAAGCTAGTGAAAGTGGGAAGTTATGATTGATGCACGATTAGTCACTGAGTAAAAGGGCAAATGTGACTGGAGTGAGATCAGTCTTCCACTTAAAGGGCAGATGTGATTCGTGAGCAATTAGTCACCAAGCTAATGAGCAATGTGATTGGTGAGTGAGTGTTCAGTCATTGAACGAATGTGTAGATTTGATTGGTGAGGAATCAGTTTCAGAGGTGATGGGCAAATGTGATTGGCGAACAGTCAGTCATAGAGTGAATGAGAAAAAGGTGATTAATGCTGACATGGTGTGGGCTGTCTGGTAACTGATGTGATGCAGTGCTTAATGTAGCACACCACCACAAGCAGACAGGTGTGCATATTCAATGCAAACTCAAGGCTATCATCCAAACTCAATGCAAATGATGAGCAATCAACCCACTCACTCTTAATCCAGACTCTCAACAAACCACCCATTTCTAATCCAGACTCTCCACTAACGACCCAATCCTAATCCAGATTATCAACACAAACAGTGCACTCCTAATGCAGACTCAGCACTGACCACCCACTCCTAATCCAGACTCCTCACAGACTTCCCACTCCTAATCCAGATTTTGCACTAACCACCCACTCCTAATCCAGACTCTTCGCTGACAGCCAAATCCTAAACCAGACTCTTCGCTGACAGCCCAATCCTAAACCAAACTCTTCACAGACAGCCCAATCCTATTCAGAATCTTCACAGTACAGCCCACACCTAATCCAGATTTTGCACAGACAGGCCACTCTTAATCCAAACTCTGCACTAACCACACACTCCTAATCCAGACTATCCACTGACAGCCCACTCCTAATCCAAATTTCTCTGCAGACAGTCCACTCATCATCTTGCCCACCGGTGTCAAACTCCAGTCCTGGAGGGTGTCCTGCACAAGTGTTTCATTTAAGTCATTGATTGGCTAAGGAATCCACACACCTCATTCTCAAAACCTTAATTGGCAGCTGATTGAAAGGAAAACACAAAAACTCACAGACACTATAGCCCCTTGGGATTCAGTTTGTCTCCTGTGATCTAGCCCCTCTCAGGTAAAAATCACCCCATTGTAATTCTCCCCTGCAAAAATGGTCCAATCCAAATCCAGATCCTTGCAGGCTCATACCGCCCCCTCCTGACCTCATAGCAGCCAATGAGGCTCCCTCCCTCATCATACCTGCGGCGAAGAATTGGCAGCCAATGGCCTGAACTTTCAGAGACACCCCAGGGAAGACACTGAGCTGATCACTTGGAGTTTACCAATGAGAGGGTTTGTGCCAGGGCTCTGTTCCAGTTTACATCAACATCTTAAGAAAATGGCTGAGGGAAAAGGACTCAGAAGCTGGGAGCAGCCACTGACTCCTCGCCTGCTTCTTTATCCAGAGGCTCATGCTGCACCGGGGTACAATTAATCAGCACAGCATGCCCAAGGGGTACATTCTTTTTGTGAGGTTTTAGTTGGATCTATATATAGACAGCAAAAGCACAACCACAGTTGGGATCTGGGCTGTACAATAACTTTGCAAATAAATATTGGGAAAAAATTCTCAGGAAAAAACAATTCAGGAGAAGTGTCAAAACATGCTCTGTGCTCTACTTCTCCATTGAATTCTCCATTTACTCTTTTTTCTGCAAAAGCAAAAAAAAAAAAAAATATATATATATCTATATATAAATAAATAAATAAATATTGATTATGGATTCATAGTAAAATCTCATTTGCACTTTTAACCTGTGAGTATTTCTGCAATATCCTGCCCTTTATCCTTGTGTTTGAAAATGACCCCCAAGCATTCAATATTCTTTAATAGTAGTTCTCACTCCTATATGATTAATGACTAAAAATAAAAAAAAATGAAAAAGTTCATCACTAAAATGGAAGTTGGTGGACTTTTTTGAGCTTTGAACTTGAACTAATTTTTGAATCCTGGGAAATCTCTTGGGGTTGCATAATTGCAGTTATTCTGAAATAATTACCATTGGATCATCTGAAGGGGTAATAAGGAGACTGCATACATAATGTAGTCCAGATTAATGCTGTTCTTACGAGACCTGAATCTAGCACACATGGGCATTTCACAGAACAACAGGATTGATTATGCTGAAACGTGTTTGCACAAACTGCATTCTCACCCAGGCCAACTTTAATTGGCAGTGAGAGCAATCAGCGATTTTCCTTCACAGTTGCTTGTTTTTGACAACACCATTAAACCTTCATCTTGTTCGTTTATATTCAAAGATAAAAAAATTTCAGTCTGAACCTGATGAGAATTGCCAAGACCACTGTTACATAGAAACTGCTGTCTCGAATTTTCCTCAAGTGGTTTAGTTTCAGTTCCCAGATGTCCATACTTTCAGAAATGAATCACCTTACTGATTTTGCCTATCACTCTATTATTGACTTAATTCAAACATACCCTACATTTGTCATATAAAGAAAATTGGAAAATAAAACCATTGATCTGATAAATTGAAGATCCTGGGACGTAAATATGAGACAGTTACTCTTTATGGCATGCATACCTATTTGTGACATAATATGGCTTTAAGAGAGTGGATCGTCCTTCAATTGGCAATTAGTGTCTAATGAAGAACAATTATCAGCTCCTGCGAATCCAGAGGATTGAATGATTGTTTTCCTCTGTGCAACTTCCCCTTGCTGCCAGAGCACTGGAGAACACCAGCCTGCTCCCCTCATGCCAGTTTGTAATTTGAAAGGTGAGCTGTGATTGTTCTGATCTCGACCACACATTTTGAGGAAGTCTTTGGGGGATGAAGGTGAAGCCGACCAGGCGGTGAGTACGCTGGATTTCAAGTTATAGCAGAAAACAAAGGGTTTGCATGCGCTGATCCAATGAGATGCACCGTCGTGTTTGACAAAGACAGGCAGACAATGATTTCATGGCAACAAGCAAACCGAAGGCAAGGCAAGCAGGAAATAAAATCTGTTGCGTAATTAATCATGCCGCCCTGCTGGATGTGGTTCCCCCGGTGGAGGTGTGACGTAGTTCTTGTCAAGGCGAAGGCAAGGTTGTGGAGTATTCTGTTCCTACGCTGCTGCTCTCCTTTCCGGTCGGTGCAGCGCTACTGTGGAGCTTTCAGTGACTGGCACTCCAGGTCCTTGGAGCACCGACACCACACACATTTCTTTATGCTTTTGTGCACCTGCCAAGGTTCTGCTTATAATGGAGGGGTTGTATCCTGAGAAATACTTGGCAGGGCTCTGCCCCTGAGCTTTGTGTGTGTGTGTGTGTGTGTGGGGTGTGCCTGTGTGTGTGTGTGGGGTGTGCCTGTGTGTGTGTGTGGGGTGTGCCTGTGTGTGTGTGTGTGTGGGGTGTGTGTGTGTGTGTGTGGGGTGTGCCTGTGTGTGTGTGTGTGTGTGTGTGTGTGTGTGTGTGTGTGAGTTTAAGATCTATACGCACGCGTGCATATATATCTTAAACTTTCCTTTTGTGTTGCTTGTTGGTGGGTCTGGAGATTCAGTATTAATCCTTGACTTCATGGTAAACGCAAACGTTACGTTTTTCTTCACAAAACTCAGTTTGGCATGATTTTGTATGTGCTTGCTGAACTCACCAGAATGCTTGCCTTTTTACTAACTTCAAAGCTGTGGGCAGATGCTGACAGAATCCAGGCATGGACCCTGGAAGTGCTGGTTGCAGCGATATTCATTGAAATGTTATCGTGTTTATCCCTGGTTCAGTGATCTGTTTGTGAAACACATGAGAGGAGATAGAGAGCAGGTGTTCCACTGTGAAACGCAGAGTAGAATGCCATCTTTTTTTTCACATCTTTTTACATCTTACAGTCTTGTACTGTACTTGATAGCTGCCCTTGAAGTAACCCAGAGAAGGCTTAGCCCAGCATTTGCACACTATGAAGGATGGAAATAAGCTTCATTTTATCTTCCTTGTTGGCACTTTTAGCTATCGGTAGCGTGTGCTGGAAGCTGTCAGGGGGTGAATTGCCAGGTGACGCTTTGAAATAACGACCCAGTGTAGTAAATGGACTGTCACCAGCACTCTCATAATTAGTGAGCTGTTTAGCTCAATTGACTTGAACTCATTAACATTCATATTTTTAATATCTCATATGCCATTAAAAAGGCCAAGCTGAGAAACACATTAAGGCAACACTCAGAAGCAGGTAGCCGAACTCTGAAGCTGATTGGCTGCTAAATGCTCCTTGGGTCTTCATTGTGCTAAGAGGCTGAGCAAACATTCTAATCCATGATCAATGCCAATGGGTGTAACTCCTGTCTGTCTCAGCCCTCACTGCACGCGTGCCCCCAGGCACATGCCTCACTACATGCTCAAACACACACACACACACCCTTACTAACAAATGAGGATTCCTTACACACACACACAGGCGTGCATGCATGCACGCACGCGCACACACACCCACACAGACAAACACAAACACACACTATCCTAGCCGGCTGTGTGCAGTGTACTGAAGCCAAAACGTTAGCATTTGCATCAGCATTGAGTTCATCCTGAGAGGCATCGCCCTCCTGCGCTTATCAGCTCTAGAGATGTGGGCGCTCTAATGAGAGCATAATCCTTTTAATTCAAGCCCTGATCATCGCGTTTTATTCCCCAGATCAGAGCGTAAGCGCGATTAAGAGATTCGCCTCCCTCGCAGATTAACGCTGGCACACCCTGTCCACTGTCCGTCCTTGAGTCTGCGGCCCCTCCCTCCCCTCCCCTCTCCAGACATCATGGCTCTTATTGGACCAGGCGTCATCCATGGCGGGTGGGGTTTAATGAGTTGGATAGTTTGAAAGCGTTCAACTCTTAACCTTAACACTAAATCCAGAACCTTTAACCTAAATCCCCATGTGGCCATGTTCAAGTTCTTGTAGAGTGTGTTCATACATACACCAGGACAGCTTCGACATTTATCTCCAGTGTCATACATGGCCAGTGCCAAACCATGTTATTCACAGGCTTGAATTTATAACCTTGGTTTTGAGATGACAACAGGGAGTTTACACATTACAAGTTGTGCCTCTAAAGTGTTGGTCTAATGCTATGCATTTCACAGTCAGCCTATAACTGCATTTGCCTCCCCCCACAGCAGACGCACACACGCATGCATGCACACACACAGATATACACACACACTTCATGTAGATGAAAGTCTTCCCTGTTGATTGTATACATTCACGTTTTCAATGCAGAGAGATCCTGTGAATTTATTTGCTGATGCAGTATTTATGATATTACATTAATCTAATCCAGAGAATCCATTGTGGAAAAAAAGAAAAAAAAAATTGATGTCATGAACACAGAAATAAAGAGAATTTTCCGGGATTAGCGAGCAGCTGTGGTCGTGGTTCTACAGCGGTTGCTGGCTCTGACCCCCCCCCGCACCCAGGCACTGGATCACACATGGCCCAGTGATGAATTTGAATGGAATGCCTGTTTGGCAAATGCTCTTTTAAACAGAGCACACAGGGGTGAGCTTTTGCACCATAATGGTAAGGATTAAATTTAGTGCAATATCCTGCGCGTTCCTTATTTATGACCTGCTTTTGCATTCTGACAGGGTGCTTCCGTTTAGTTTCATAAAATGACCACCACTGCCTTCTGTTTTGACAAACGAGGTCTTCATTACTGCCCCCAGCTGTCAACCTGCCTCCTCCTCCTTTAAATCCTGCTGCTTCTTTTTGTTGGTTTCTGTTTAGTCAAGCTGCAAATTCATCAGAAACCTTGTGGATCAAACACGTGTCAAACGATTCTGGAGTAGAGCATGTAACGTCAAACGATTCTGGAGTACAGCATGTAATGTCAAACGATTCTGGAGCCGAGTCATTGGACCACCTGTTATAGGCTGGTCCAATAGGAGCTGTGTGACATTGTTTCTCCTGAATTATTATTATTTCCTACATAAAATGAATTATGAAAATGTATTGGCATAATGAATATTTGAGACAGATTGAAACGAATAATGTTTTCATAATCATCTTTATCATCACATCCAGATGCTCTTTTCAGCGAGGGGAAGATTATCCCTCTTCCTGAGATGAAGAGCCACATTAAATGTCTTTGCTTACTGATACTGTAAATCTACATGAGGACAGAATTTTCAAAAGGCACAGTTCTCACCCAAAACCAAAGCAGTTTTGTCAGTTTCACCCTTTGTTTTTTTTGGAATGTTTTATTTCAAAATTATAAGTCAGTTTTCTAGAACTCCACTGCTTTCCATTACCAATAGGGATTGTGACATCAGCATTGGAATATTCAACTAAGAACATTCTAGTCATTAATTTGTGATCTTCCCTCTTACGAGACACCTGTGAGCTGGCTCCATATGCTAAAGAGCAAGGCCGTCTCTTCCTCATTGCTGAGAAAGATGCAATCACTGCACACCTTTGGCCATGGAAGAGACCACCAGCGATTGGAAACAGTAATTCTGCTGCTATTCTTCATCAATCCTCAGACACTCCAGTAGCCAAATCCAGTATGCTGCACTGGACAGACAGTGCCTCCCAGTAAGGCAGACTAGATGCTTGTCATCAAATACACAGCACATACACTCACCACATCAGATTGCATATTGGTTCCCCTCCCATCCCCATACTGTAGTACTTCTACCTTTTGTTCTAATTCAGATCATGGTATTTTCATGGTTATTGTTTATGTTTTATGGTCTCTTGGGGTTTGTTATGGAAGTAGTCTCTGTATTTTGAATTTGTGCTTTGGTTAGCATTATTTAGGGTAAAAATATACATGAAGTAATTTATGTATTCTTTTTTTGTTTGCACATTAAAACAAGGAAATATGTGCTTGACCTTATTAAATGTAGAAATGTTTTACATATTTCAGATGTAAAAACTTGTACTGTATATTACAAAGCTGTGACATCCTTTTTTTTATAAAAACAAATATTTGTCTTAGAAAGACAGCACATGATTTTCTACCTTGCTTGTGAACTGTGTGTGCATTGGTCACATTAAATAGTGGGCCTGTAAAAACACAAAGAAAACAAAAGTGCAGTCTGAACCGTAGTCCTGCATTTGCCTTAAATCTATAGATTAAGGCATCGGATGTGTGTGTGTGTGTGTGAGAGAGTGTCTGTATGTGAGTGTGTGTGGGGGGGGGGTGTGGCTATGGGCTAAAATATAAATCCTCTCACCCCAGATCAAAAGAGGCTCACGGGCTGACAGCTAGTCACAGCATTTTAATATACCCGCCAACTGGGGGGGTCGGCCTGCCACCATCAAATCCATGCCGCCAAAGCACATCTGAAGGACCTTTTATGAAACAATTATACAAGTTCACATGACTGCTGTCAATGTCAAACCCAGCGCACATACAGTACTTCTCTCTCTCTTTTCCCTCTCTGAGTGTGCAGTGCGAACTAACAATTGTGTTCATTTTTGCCCCAGCAGACAGGAGGCTAAAAATAGAAGCACAATGTGGCATAAGAGAATATTTAATGAAAGGAAGCTCTAATGATTGGAGTTAATCCCATCCTTTCCACTGCTGAAGGGAAGTTCATCACTGGAGACTCAGTTTGGCAACTGAAAGTCATCACTGTCAGCCTGTTAGTCACCACTGAGGCAGCCCTGTTAACAGCCAGCACAGTTTTGGGTTTGTTAAAAATGTTTCACAAAATATGGTGATTGAAACTAAATAAATTAATAAATAAAAGGCATCATTAGCCACACTTGCTCTGCTTCACTTACTGCAGCAAACTAGACTGAGATTATTTTTGGAGTTACAATACACGCTCTGTCATTCAATCCTCTGTCCCCAAACTGAAAGACGTGGGAGATCGTTTATGAAAGCATCAGTCACCTCTTGAGCAACCGCCACTCAATTATATTTGTACTGGCCATAATAAATAATAACCTCAATTGCTGGATTTTCACATCCAGGACACTCCACCCAACTAACCAATGTGTTCCATTCCCTCCAATACAATGCCCTCTGATTAAATCTCCAATCACACATCACACTGCACTTCAATGCCCAACTTTGCCCCACTCAGCAATTATCAATCTCTGCATCCCTCTCCCATGCTGAGATGAATCCCGTAGTGCTCCTATGAACAGAGAACATAATCTGTTGGAGCCAATACTTTCCCTCCACCTCCCCAAAAAAAATGATAGCATGAGATCGAGCTGAAGAGGGAGGGAGTGTGCTCCCCCGCCACCTCCCGTAGTACTGAGGTGATGTCACCGGGAGCCAATCAGCAGAATGCTCAAGGGAATGATGCACCAGGAGAATCTCCTGACAGGTCTGCTCTTTGACAGCTGACCCTCAAGGGGCTGTTTGATCATGAGAGCGGAGCTGCTTTTCCTAGCGTCCTATTACATGTCTGTCTAAAGCAGAGGTGTTCCATCCTATCCAAAAAGGGCCTGTGTGGTTGTAGGCTTTTCTTTAAGTTTCAGTTTAATTAGTTTAATCAGGTGTCTTACTGCTGGCCTAAAATAAAACCTGCCCCCATTCTGGCCCTATTCCAATAAGATTGGACACCCCTGATATAAATAAGACATGTTCATATCATGTGCAGTTGAATGGACTTTATGGCTGCTGTATGGCCAACACATTTAGTTCAGATGCAGGCTCGCATCATGGATTTTGTGCTACACTTTCTCATTCCTAAAGAAAGACTGTTTTACTGTCCATTTATAGACACTCTTATCCAGAGTGACTTACAAAAAGGTTTTCATCTTTCAAACGCGGGAAGGAGGGAGAGGGGGCGGGGCCTGTAATCCGCTGTCGGCCGTGAGCAGAGCCATAGAGGCGAAGGGGAGCAGCGGGAGACCTACATGGGGGCAGTTCCCAAACAGGTCTCAATGGAGCATACAGACCAAATGAGCCCGCTAAGGGAAAGGACATGCAGCGTTGCACAAGAGGCTGTGTGTCCCCATACAAAACACCTCTCTCTCTCTTCCTTTGAATCTCTGTCTCTCTTCTCTCTACCGCTCTTTCCCTCACTCTCTGCTTCCTATCCCTTCTGTTATGTCCCTCTCTTTCTCTGGCTCTGTTTCTCTCCCCTTTCTCTCTCCCTCCCTCTGTGATCTCCCTCTCTCTCTGTTTCCTCTTTTAGCCCTCTCCTTTCATCCTTAAGCTCTTACGACTGAGAGCAGACGTTTTGGACTCCTTTTGAACTGTTCCAATGCCCAAGACAGAGCAATGGAACTGTTTAGGAGGGTGAGAGGAGCTTGGCTGAGCTATATTGTGTGCTCAAAAATCGGGAAATTATATTCCTGTACAATTGCCTTTAACAAGTAATATTTTCCCCCAAAAATGTCGCAATTACTCGCACCCCTGTTTACAGTGCTTTCTGCTCTCTCACTTCTTAAAGGTAGCACTGTGTTTGTGCGTGTACCTATACATTTCAAATCCCAGTTGTTTGACAGTTGCTTCCTAGCATTTACTGCAATAACACAAGTGAAGAGGGAAGGGAGTCAAAGAACAGAATTAATGTAGGTTTTCAGAAAATATAGTTTTGGTATCCCATAATTCCAGTGTGTAGCAGATTTCAAAGGTTACAGAATTGACCATTAGCACAGGCAGTGCTCTGTGCTTTACCTGAGAGAATGCATGCTCAATCCCAGGCTGTGTTCATCAGCTAACTCCAGCGTGGCTGGGGAGCCCAGCACATGACCGAGAGTAGGGTGGGTTCGAGTCAGCCAGTAATCCATTGGTTATTAACGCGTTAGCTCCTCTGAACAGTGTGTGTGAAGGAAACCAGCTTGGGGCTCATTACACTGCTATCCTGAGCGGGGCAATTTGTTTCACACTGGGGGGAGGGGGGATGGGGGGGGGGTAAAATAAATTGTCATTGTATCTCACCTTTTGGAAAACCCTGTTTGCGCGCAAACCAAGTGAGATGTGTACGCTGAATTTTTATTCTTATTTTTTTTTTTTGTAGCTGAAATGAAGGGCCTTTGATCTCTGGCAGCAGAGAGCTACGACTACTGCAATGGCTCTGCGCTTTCATGCCTATGTAGGTCACACTTTGAGGGGGTCTGTTTATACTGTAAGGATCCCCTGGGTTTGAAACCATGCAAACACCAAGTATCACATCTCGGGATGGGGGGGGGGGGGGGTAGAAACAGCCTATTCTGGCTTTCCCGATGACTCAGGCTTCAAAGAGATCACCGGGTAGGGTTCATAAATTACAGCACTGGCGTTCCTCATAAGCTCATAATAAACTGAGCCACTTCACACGCGCCGTGAAGAATGACTTTGAAAGTTGTGGATTATTGTTGCGGGCCCTGGGCTGCTGTACTGTTTGGTTATGATCATTTTAGGTTAACAGGATTTTTATTTGTTTGTTTAATTTAACCACATAGGTGAATCGTGAACTCAAATCTCTTCTGCTGTGATGGCCTGGGGAATCAAAGTGGGTAGGGACTGCAATGGACTGTACAGCCAATCACGTGTAGAGGATGATTAAGTGGCCCGGTATAATGGGAATTAGGCCAGGACACTGGGGTTGACACCCCTACTCATTCAAAACATGACATGAGGTCTTTAATGAACACTGTGAGTTAGGACCACTGTTTAATTCCTTGTTTGAAGGACAACATCTTCCATAGCTTTGTGTTGCTGTTATCTATTTGGCCCAGAGGGAAGAGTGCCTCCTACTGGCCCTTCCAGCACAAAATGTTTTGCTCAGATCTCCCATCCAACTAATCAAGCTAACCAAGCCCACACAAGCATAGTTTACGCACCTTGCGCATGCAGGTTACAGGGTCGCATGGCAGCTTACTGACCTGTGAGGCTTTAAAGGACCATTGCTCGGTTTTGCCAGCAGCCATGGTGCCCTGTTAATTTCTCCTGCTTGGAGAATAATGGTAAATGTGGCTGGTGCAGATTACTATTACAGATGCTGATCCCCTGCAATAATTGGTACACAGCCAGATACCTTGGTTTTTTTTAAATGTTTCATTCATGCTTTCGAAATATTTGCAAATGCATGTTACAAAAACTATTTTACAAAAAATTATTATCCCTATTTAAAAGTACATAAATTCTATAGATCCAGCGCCATACTCAATTTTGCATCGCTAATACCAAGTTCTGTGTCGCTGCTTCTGAAGCCAGGACACTCCTATGTGCTATCGGAGGGCAACGTCTTTGATGTAATAGCATTCATAAAAACCACTCACTGGTGACACGCAGTCCAAATACTAATTCTCATCTCGTCCCATTTTAAGAATGGACCTAAACTCATAAAGTGTGAGAATCTGGCATACACCGCTGGATATGTCAGTGCTTTTCATTCATTTTCTGCAGAAGTTAATTAACATTTTTTATTTTATTGACTCACTCCATTACCTGAGCTAACATTAGGATAACATCAGTAGTCTACTTGTCTAAATAAAATTAACATCATTTAACTAGACGGCTAACTAGCTGGTACATGGTATTATTCACTAGTAGTTATCGAACAATAAATGCATGTAAAACAAATATGTCTCTCCCAGTTATTAGAGAAAGTGTATAGTGCAGGCAAAACAAGAAATCATTTTGACAGCTGGTAGTGTGTCCATTTCCAGTGATCACAGTAATCAGTTTCACTGCATATTTGACACATCATCTGAAACTAGAACAAGGGCAGGGCCAAATACAGCGCAGTGGTAATGTCCTGAATGTTCTGAACTGTAATATAACGCAACAACCTCCTGTGGTTAAGAAGCCGAGGTCTGAAGAAAGCCAGGGGCTTTTCTTTTTATGTGCACAGTCGAAAGGCTGGAACCCAGTGAATCCTATCTGCACAGAATTCTGTGGCTGAGCAGCGATGTCATAAAGGCTCATCTCCAAGCAGCATAGAATGTTGTGACTGGACCATGATGTCACTCAGAATCCTTTACTAGTTGCGATCTGACTGCCGGAAGTCTCGTATGATGGATGACTGTAATCATTGTCGTTCCCTAAAGGCAAAGCAACTCTTTCTCCCTTGGTTTATTAGGTTAGAGACTGTAATGTGAATTCGATTTAGTATTTCCCATATTGCTGGTCAACTGGTGCAACCGCAACAGGCAAATAGTCACATTTAAACCTGAAGGCGCCTTCAGATGTTCAAATGCAGATTCCAGGTTACAGGTTAAATTTCACAGGTACGGTGTTTTCATTGCACCCTTGAGCAAGATGTTTATCTGGAACCTCTTCACTAAATATGAACCTGCGAAACTCATTAACACGCAAACATTTTAAATGGATTACTATATGTCAGTCTTGGAGAGTTTTGTGCAATGCAAATCAATGATAACATTTACTGTGCTGTTGTTCTCAGCTCCTAGGGGAAGATGAATGTGAGATTTTGGCTGGTCATTTGCTTCCAGGAGAGATGCTCTTTACACTAATGATGCTTGTGGAAGATTTAGTTTCAAAGCCTCATCGATGCGTATAATTTTATGCAGCCCACAGACTGGTCAGTAACAGGGTTATAAGTGTAAGCGGTGCTCTAAATGGAAATCAAGGTTGCGTTTGTTGCTAGCATTTACCAGAGTTCACCAGCTGTGCTACACAACCATTTTCTGTGGAGTCACAGATGCAGCACGAGAGCTGTCGACTTATCCCGGCTACAGTACGCTAAATATTTTGTTGAGGGTCCAGCGACGGGGGGCCGGTCTAAGCACCGCTGCAAGATTTGAGAGTCACTGATCCGCAAGCGTTAAGACAGAAATAAGCCTTTGGAAACACTAAAATCGTGTTTTAAATAGACAGCATCCACCCAGCGCTTGTGAAATTGCTCTGACAGATTGCCTGGAGCCGGATGATTAAGAATCTTTGACCTCTGGAACCCCCCGGTGGTGAATATACAGCACACCCACTCCCCCCCCCCTCCCCCCCCCCCCCCGCCGTCCGCCGTCCACCGTCCGCCCACCCCCTCACGGGCATTTCCCATTCCAGATTACATATGGTCACTTGAGTGCTGCCTGCTGACTGTTCCTGGTTCAGCATCATTTCACATTAGCATTCCAAACCAATCATACCTGAGGTTCAAAGGTCAAAGTCACCTTCTCATTTCACATTAATTATTTGTGTCTGACATTTTTTTCCACTGTGGATTCGATCTTTCATACACTGTAATTATTCTGCGTTAAATGAATTACCCACCGCGCTTTTGGGTCGTCGGCTATAAAATCCTGCCACTTCCTTTTTGTTTTTTTTCCCCTTCCTGAATACACAGCCAGTCAGGAAAACCATGGCACCTGGTTCGAATGTTTTCAGTAATCAAAATACATC
This sequence comes from Anguilla anguilla, assembly GCF_013347855.1. Classification (NCBI taxonomy): domain Eukaryota; kingdom Metazoa; phylum Chordata; class Actinopteri; order Anguilliformes; family Anguillidae; genus Anguilla; species Anguilla anguilla. The sequence continues at coordinate 13,313,679 of NC_049211.1, read as the reverse complement.
GGCCTGCTTTTTGTGAAATAATAATGAATTCAAAAGAGACTAACAGTGGAGCTGCTGGATGTCTGTTAAGGGCAGGCACTGTTACCGTGCATGGGTGGTATCTGCAATGCTCCAGTGTATGGATACCAAATCCCAGCCGTGCCAGTGCCATGCAAATCAAGCACACTGCTCTGACGCAATCATTTCACAGCTTAGCTGGCAGCGTGGATGGAAGGAGCTGCAGCTGGTCAGCCTACCTTCGATGCAAGCATGTCTCCACACTCTTTCAAATTCTAAACAGGATGCTTCACAGTAACAATATGACCTTTTTTGCAAAAGCATGCACTTGGGGACTCACAAATGTTGGTGCCTTAAATATGTATAACTGTTTAAAAAAGGAGAAGAATTTCTGGTGTGTTTCTGTTGCTACAGTACCATCATTGGCATTTGGCCACATTCCTTTTTGGCCCAGGTACAGTTGATGGTTTTTACATTTGCCCAGGGTATTATGCAAATTTCATCACATCAGATAAAGGGCAGTCTCAAAACCCCTACCGTGTTTCTTCACCGTGAACAGGAAAAAAAAAACATGATAAAGATGGATGGTTTTTGTGGGGGCAGCAGTGTGCATTTCCACGCTACACTCTGTCACATGGTAATTATTCTCTTCGACAAAACCCTGCTCACAAAAAAAAACAACGAAAAAAAACCCCCAAGGTTCCGACTCCCATGGATCAAATTCATAATCCATGAACAGCATTTCCTCTGCAGCCAGGCTGAGTGCCCCCAGAATATTCCATTCCATGTACTTTGCTAAGGTTTCTCCATTTTCCTGTTTTTTTTATTATTTTTTTTACTACTTTCTTTCAAGAGCCCTCTTTGCACGATTTTCTTGTCTTCCGTGGGAATACCCCCCCCCCCCCCCCTCCGCCCCCATTCTCCTTACCCCATTTATTTATGGAAACCTGCTTCTGGAGCAGGAGCCTTTGATGTGAGAGATAAAAGTGAAGTGAACTCGGTGCGGATGGGGGGAGGGAGGGAGGGGGTGGGAGAGGAAGTGTTGGCGGTTAGAGTGTACCACGGACTGCATGCCATCCGTCGGAAGATTTAACACGGCTCCTGGAAGAACATCAGGTTCTCCTGAGGGAACAAAGTAAATAATATAAATGCACAGCCAGAATTACAGAGCTGCTTTACTGCAGAAAACTCAGAGCCACACAGTCATTTAAAAACTATTATAAATTATAAATAAATAAATTTGAACGTGGAGTTTCTCTAATGCCTTCCGGCAAAAGGACAGTGCTGATATGCCCCCACAGGAGAAAGGAGAAATAAAACATGCAGTCGAATGTAATCTTCACTATGAGTTTACGATCCTGCAGAAAGGAGTGCTGCTGGACAGCACTGACAGCACGGCCTGACTGGGCTCTGCCACGTTTCTCAAAGAGGAAATAGAGCACACCACTAATTTATTGCTTTTGAATAATTCAGCTCTGCTGAGCTCCCTGTTTCAGGTAAAGCTTAGGAAAGCCTAAAAATTGAAACAGGAATTAATCTGATGTATATCACCCAAGTCTCTCCGCAGCACCAAAAAACAAATGCAAACATATGCACACACACATGTGCAATGTCCGTCATCTGCTAGGCACTGTGTTGTATTTAAAGGTCAGTGCTGGGGTTTATGACAGATTGGAGATTGACATTTCTTAATAGCCAACCACCATTCTGTCAGAAATGCAGTGTCAAGATATTTTTTGAATTTCAATGGCTTTTTTTACATTAGCTTCTTGAATGACCCTCCTGACTGGATGTCATGGACCAGTGACTGACATAACATTACCATACCCACTCCCCTGTTCTCTCAATTCTAAAATACATTTCTGGGTAATCAGGGGCAAAGCTGGTTGCTGCTAGGTTGCTCACTCAGTAAAAGTTCTTCTTGCGGTGCATGGGCGAGCACCATGGTCTCTGATCGAACCCAACTCATGCGAGGGTGAAGTGTGGCCGGTGGACCCACAGGGGTGGCACATAATTGGATTTGCGTGTTTTCCAGGGACCCTGGCACCTTCAAGATCACGGCCAACTTAACTGCAGTTATTTTATTCCAACAAACAAAAAAAAAAATCATCCATTCTGGCACTCTTGCATTAAGGGACATTAAAATCTTTTTTAATCTCTTTTTGAAAGCTTTGTGGTTCTTCTTGGTGAATACAAAACATGGTGAACATAAATATATTTGTACCATTTGTGTCTTTAAAACTAAAGACGCTAAATAGACAAAGCTAAAGAAAATAAATAAAAAAAAACGTGGTGAACGCTGGCTGCAGTGATGCATTTGAGGAGGGTAGCTGCTGAAAGATTTTCATTGAGGTTGTGGAATGGAGGATAATTTTAATCTGAATTTAGCAATTATAACTAAACATAACAAAGGATATGAGCAGTTTCATGTGTGTTGATTGCAATACATATGAATAAACAAATCGATGTAATCAGAAGTATAAATGGAATGTTTTTTTATAGGTTATAATATCACATTCACTGTTTCCATTGCATTTGCATTTACATTTTAAACATTTAGCAGACTCCAGAGTGACTTACTCTGACATAGTATCCATTTACCCAGCTGGGCACCGCAGAAATTCTGGTTAAGTACCGTGCTCAGCCATACCACAGCAGTGTCCTGCCAGGGAATAAAACCTGCAACCTCCAGTTCCCTATGTGTTATACTACACCGTTTCCCTTTCAATAGAAACAGCAGTCAGGGGTAGGCTCTCTGATCTTGGCAGACGCGGGATCGTCCGTACGTCACCGGTCGCATTACTGCGAATGTCTGGCTGGTTTTAGAGGGAACCCATCCATGTGCTGATACACCAGAGACAAAGCCTTGTGCCATGTTCTTCTGAATTATTTATTAACTGCTTAGCAACAGTAAATATCCAGCGTTCCACATCCCCACCTTCTGTCTCTAGAGAAGAGTGTGCGCTGTTTCACTTGTAAGTGATTCCAGTTACAGGCACAGCACCATCCTGCCCAGAAGGGGAATCTCTCTCCGTTTATATTTTTCCTGTTATTTTCATTCCAGTTTATGCTCGGCAGATACCTCTCGTCACTGCTGTGGCAGCCATGGCCATGCAAAGCGACGCACTGCTCAACTGCCAGTAACAATTTTTCATACTACCTATAATGCAGTGTACTACAGCCGCATTAGCCCTGACTATAACAAGAGATGCTTCTCTCACAAACCGTGACTGATAAACAGTGTAAATCCTTTTGTTTTTCAAGGATGCTGCATCGAGATCTTGCAAACGAGACCAAGTCAAAATCACAGTTGCCTGGTGAGCAGGTAGCGGGTGCTTTTGCAGAGGTCAACTGAGGAAACCCAGCAAACGGAAATGTGCATTTCACCCCTCAGCCCACATAATGCAGTGGAGGAGTAGCGCAACAATGGGAGGAGATGTGTTCAGTCTTACGGATTTAAAAATGTGGCTGACTGACAGAAGTGGTGGGAATGTTCTCTTTAACCTGAGGTAACCCAAAGAACTCTGACCAACTTAAACCCACTCTACCCATTACATGACCTTACATTACATGCCGTTGAATTAATTTGTCAGACGCCCTTACCCAGAGCAGCTTAGACCAAAGGAAAACATAAGTGCATTCACCTGATTTATAGGTGCAATAATGCCAGATCTGGCTAATAATATTCCCAGACGAGTGAATATGTACCGCGTGACATCACTTATGCACATTAACTATACGAGCCAAGAACCAAAATACAAATCCTGAATGCATATGGAACACATCTTCAACAAATCCTCAGAAAAACCTAAAACCATTAAAAAAACGCTATAACCTGTACTATTTCAAATGGTTTGAGTCATTGGTGATGGGAGAGGGTCCAAGATATAGTCTGAAGAGGTGAGTCGGCAATTCTGCTGTCCTGACCGATTTGGGAATTTCATTTCTGACTGAGAAAAATGACTATGCAGGTAGGCGATAGCCAGTCAACCTAAAGCTGTGAGGTGGCAGAAGTGGTGGGCCAGTTTGTAGGGGGTGTAGATTTAAGGTTCCACCCCAGTCAGAACAAAGCCACCCATGCCCTGTTATCATGTACTCCCGGCCAAAGCAGCTAGTGACACAACCAAGGCATGAGCCTTCAACGTCTCTGCGGTAGCACACATCCTGCGGTTATGGACAGCGCCTTTATGATCCGACCCGTACAGGTGTCCCCTGGGAGGGAACTTGAACCCGCAGCCCTCTCCTTTCCATATTTAGCACTGATCAGCGCCGCTGCGACGTGTGCCCGGCCCTTTGAAACGCACACAAACGGAGGGGATTTGACTGTGCGGTGCGGGGAATGCTAATGCCCTCCACGCTGCAGTTAAATAATGCTTTCTGACTGCGTGTGGAAAGGTGCTTATGGCCTGCGGGGCTCCTGAACCGCAGATAGGGGCTTTCAGGAGGGTTAAGCACCAGCCTTATTATGGAATCGTACGCTGTGAAGTCAAGGACATGCAACACATTCATATGTCCGTTTCATCTCCCCCCCCCACCCTCCCCACCCCCCATCCCCGAGTTCCTCATGAACGCTCACTTAAAATGATCTATAAAGATTTCCCCAGAGGATTAATGAAAAAAAAAATTGACATAAAAAAGTAATAACAATAGGAATGGGGAAAAGAAATGAGAACAAGATGTCGCTTAATTGTGTATATGCTAGGAGGGTTCACCCCCCCCCAACACAAAGCATTATTAATGCATGTATACTGTAGCTTACATGAATCTAAGCCCCTTGGAGTGTTTACAACCAGGCTGGGCTGGGCTGAGTGCTAGATGGCTCCTACAACAGCATACATAAACAAGAACCTGGATGGGTCATTTTGTCTGTTCATATCCTTATGTTGCTATTGATTCCCTAGTCAAACCCAGAAAAAAAAAAAATTATAATAATTTTGGAAACAGGCCTGTGTTTTAATGTCCATCAGATCCCTGGTATGGAGTTTGGCTAGACAAAAGCATTCTGGGATGCATGTTTACTTGTGTGCTTCCACCGCAGGTTATAATGGCCTTCCCCTGCTATCGGACTGATGGCACAGTGTGGTGCCTGGCTTTCTCGCGCTCTCTCTCGCATCTTGCTGCTGCTTGTGCATTGCATCCTATCTGGTGCTTCTGCAATTAAACTGAAAAAAATAATTTGCAGTCATATTCCACAAATTAGGTTAGGCATTATGGTTTTTTTCAAATGGATTTTTATTTTTCGTATATTCTTTCCTTCTTAAGGGTTTGTCCATTCCAGAAAGACGCTGCTTCTGCCAGGTTTAGTAACCGGAAAATACGAGCACCGGTAGGTGCTGCTTTTTCTGCTTCTAATCCAGAGCCTATTTGTACATTCCCGCTGCTATATTGTTTGCTCACGAGAGGAGACTAGATATTTTTCTTTAAAAAGGGCTGAATATTGATCCGTCCGTGGAGTAGGAACATTATTTGGCAGCAGACCCCAGCTCCCTTGGAGATTTGAGTACAATTAGGAGCTGATGAATTGAAAGAGCTAATTAATGCATTTCCTCTCAGGAAGATGAATATCTCATCATTCCAGCTCTTAATTACAGGGATTCCCTTATTTTTAGCCTGTGAAGTCAGTACTTCTTTCCCAGAATGCCCTTGGAAACCAAACCAAGCGGTTAAGCACATGAAGGTGCATTAAGCACACAGGCATGCGCTTGCAAGCATGCATGCACACACATACACCCATACATAACACACACACACACACACACACACACACACACACACGCACACAAACAGATTGCCACGCTCCATCAGACAAGCTTTTGTTTTCATTCAATGCTGTCAGAGAAACCTCCACAGCCTGAGCCAGAGCTCATCTCTCCACAACAAGCATCTCAGCCACCCATGCCCAGCAGTGCCCAGTGCTGCCCAGCAGAGCCCAGTGCTGCCCAATGCTGCCCAGCTGCAGATATTGATCCTCAGATCTGAGAGTGGAGGGGGGTGCCTTTCACTGAGGATGTGGTCAGGGACAACTCCTCCTCACTTCCAGCTGATTGTGAATGGAAAGCATTCAATAAGAACAGAACCTCAGTGTGGAGGTGTGACTGTGTGATGAATCCCTGTCACAGTTTGCGGCAGAAACCATTAATTTACACAGTTTATTTGCTTCCCTGCCTGTTTGCTTAATTACTGCAGTGTATTATAACTGCTTAAAACATGACCACACTGTTCAGCTTGTCTAGTATCTTTATATAGCAACAAAAGCTTTGTTTTAGATTGAGTTTTTCTCTGTTTACACACTGTCACTGAAATCATGGACCCACACAATTCAATGTCAAAAGTATCAAAAATGCTAAATGATTCACGCAAAAAACATAAACATCCACTCCCTCCCTTTCACCAAAATCTTTGTTATACGTTCTCACAATACTTCTCAAGTCCCCACATTTAGCACAATTTTCATAAAATCTGTTTCCAAGCGGAAAGCAATCACTGCCAATTTAATTCATTTATACCTCATCTGTGCATACATCATAATTAAACATTCAACTGTCAACCTTATTGTGAACATTTTATTCATATAACATATTTTTAAAATGCCTAGGGCGACTGTAGTGCATGTTTTTTTTGCGTTCACTTGGAAAATCCATGTTTCCAGCCATCAGGCAGACATTGGAAATTCATACTTTACCTTTGCAAATGTCATTTTCATGGTTTAAAGTTTGGCCATCAGCAGAAAAAAAAAACTTCATTTATCAAACATACATGACAGTAATGTGAGAAGCAAGGTCAGCAGATAATATGGTAAGATTGATTGTGATAGTAGGTTTTATCCATTTATGTATTGTGCTTGTGGAAAATGACCATAATGGACCGATTTATTCTATTCATATGATGGTATATTTCACAGTCTGGAAGCCGGAATTGTTGTCAGCATGTAAACAATAGATTTATTTCAGACAAACAATGTTTATTGTATTTTCATTGGTGAACAAAAGTTTACTCCAAAAAGTTTCTTTTTAAATGATTTTTATTTGGAAACCCCGTTTGTACTCCGCTGTCATCGTCGCTGCGGTGTGCTCCGATGATTTGAGAGAACAGACGAGCGTATGCTCTCCTTAAAAAGCAAGCAGCTGAGCTTTCTCTTCCTAAAGCCCTCATCCCGGGGTAGATCCCTCAGCGACATGATTTGGTCGCACTGATATAACAAGAAAGAAAAGTGTTCTGTATGAGCAAAAAATAACTTGCCTTTAACCCCTTTGTGCAGATGCCAAATCTGGACAATCCTCACCCATTTAGGTAGTGTCCTATTTAAGGTTTTATAACTCATCACAGAGACTTGGAAAATGGCTTAAATGAAGTTAGACACTTGTACCATTTACAATTATAACTTAAATTAGTTAATATTCATATGCATTTATATAATATTAATTTAGGTAGAAATAAAGTGTCACACATTCAATTATCATGGCAAAAATTCAAAACTGAAGTTGTACTCCTTTATTCTGAAATGAAATATTACTACCGCTAAAGATACCTGAAATAAAATGTAAACAGGGTTCCCTGGTGCCCTTTAGTGCCTCAAAATCTATCCAAAATGTCTAAATTGTACAGTTCCATGCGGTGTGGCTCCACATTGTGGCTTATTTATTTATTTTTTATACACATTTGGCATCTCTAATCCTGAATTTGGAATGTGTAGATCCATGGTCTTCAACCCTGGTCCTGGAGAGCTACAGGGTCTGCTGGTTTTCATAGTGACTCTGCACTTCATGAATCAATTAGAGCAGTTGATTACACAGTTAACTCAACTCACCTGGTGTCTTGGGTCTCAATTGGGTGCTGATTCTAAGGTGAAAACAAAAACCAGCAGACCCTGTGGCTCTCCAGGACCAGGATTGGAGACCACTGGTGTAGATGGATTATGGTTCTCCTCCAGCCAGCCAGCTGCTCCTTTTCACCTGCACTTCAAAAAAAGAGTGGAGCTGTCTGCCTTCAGCATACCTTCTGACATCCATGGTCTTTTTTTATTTACTGATCGTTTTCAATTAAACAAATTAAATCACCTTGAGATCTTTACAGCTTATTGGTTTCAATGAGTGTAGCAGAGACAGGCTGAACAAATGTCTGAGACATTTTATGGTTTGAAAAATAATACGTAGGCTACTACATGCCTAATTTGTGATAAGCTGCAACCAGCCATAGGTTTACACAGAGGTTGCAACATTGCATTTAACAGTTCTGAAATTATTAATTCAAAACCAGTTTCTTACTGTCACTGTCACTCTGGTGTAGCTGTTGGCTGTGCTTTTTTTAGTTCAAACACGCAGGTACACAGTATGTAGATTAGATAGCAGCATCTCACACAATCAGCAGTGTCTATACTGCGTATTCATGCATGTTCACCCATGTGTGATTCAACTTTTTGGACGAGTGGACCAACCTACAGAGACCAACAGAGTAGTTTATACTAGCTGCTGGTCGCGACAAAAAATAAATGAATGATCATAATCTGCCAGCAATAAATTCAACTCATTGCCAATTCCCAATGTATTTGTCCAATCACCCAACTCTGGCCCAGGGTATGCTAACAATGCCCCTGTACTCACATTTGTTTAGCCCCCAATACAAATATGCTAAGCATTATTAGCAAAGGCTAAAAGATGTCTATTATAATCAATGTGAATACAACAATATCAAAAATAAGACACAATGTAAATACTTAATGTTATCAGCAGTACTGCGTGCATCTTTGCCATGTTCGTGTGAATACTGGCTAAACTTCATGCTTCCTCCTCCTCTTCTGACCCACTCCCCAAATGCATATCAAAATGGTGAGAATTTGCTTTGTCCATGGTGGTGCATTGGCAAAAAATGCTTTGAGTGCTTATGCATTACTGTGTAACGTTGTTCACTAGGCAATGTTGTGCCGAAGCAACCATTCATGGGGTTACACTTGTCACTCAATTGTTGTAATAAGCAGCGTAAAAAACAAGCGGGGGTTATGCGTGAATAAATGCCTACCCCCACTTTCTATTTGAGGATTTATTTCTCAAATGGATTATTCAAGACAATGAATGACCACGGGAAGGGACATGTCTATGTGTAAAACCAATGGTAAGGTTGTATATTTATTCCACATTTAGTCACAGATAGTAATAGTAGAATGACGTGGTATAATTCCACAAAAATTCCGCTTGTTTATTTGCTATTCAGTGAGCAGTGTTTTCCACAGCTGTATTGGCATACCTTCAGGCCTTCAAGCCTACTGCATACAAATAGTACTTTATAGCACAATGGAGGTCAGCTTTCCTGTTATTGCTGCTGAAATTCTTAATGTCCTGATAGTTTTTAAGGAATTATATTGCATTGCACTCTGGATTAGAGCATATGCCAAACACCAGTGAGGTGTTCGCCAACAGAATATTTGTTTTTGCTTTGTGCATTACCCCGACCACTTATGTGAAGCAGAATTCATGTATCTGAATACAGTATATATCATATTTAATATTAGGGATGGATACCTGAGTAAACGTGTATTTGCTGGCGGATTCATAATTGCTTAGAAATTAATCTGAAAATCAGGTTGTTTTTTTTTTGTCTATAGAGTACGTCACATTGTGTGTATCTTTGTGTGAGTGGCACATTGGTTTTTAACTAGTCTCCTAGCTTTGGTGTTAGACATCAGCTACCATGTTCACTAGGGAGTAAATTCACAAAAATGTCACGCTGATGTCAGAATATGATATGATACCCCGCAAATCCTCAATAACGTATCTCTTACAACACGCGCATATTCGTTGTAGGCCAACGCAAGTTGCACAATGCTTTGATCAGATTGCTCATGATGCGGGAGGCTCACACGTTTTCACGCATCACACACCTGTGTTCTTAATCCCCACCCTCTCGCTTTCTTTTTTACATCTGTTTTGTTTTAGTACCACAGTCAAGTATAAGAAATGGAAGAAATTAAAAAAAACATACCTCACTTTTTATCGTTATCTTTCTCCGACCTCTTGAGTGCAGTACATGTGAGAGACACAAAACTATATGCTCAGGGCTAAATGTTTTGCAATCTCAGGCCATAACTTGTAATAAAACATTTATCAAACAATGTCTGTATCAGGCTACTAAAACCTGATAATTATTGGAAAGGAGACAAATAGCCGTTCAGTGCTTATTCACCTGTTCTTGCCTCGGTGTTCTGTGTGAAGTAAAACTGGAGAAAATGCTCTGCTGCTGTAAAACGGGATTTAGGCACCAAAAAAAAAAAAAAAAAGAGTACTTGAGTAATTGCAAGGACAAATCAGATTGTCATTGTTTAAAGAAAATAGTAGAATGCCCCTCCCCAGCATCCCTACTAAAACACCCCCTTTTTATGGTTTGAGGGAAAACAAACTGTCCCTGGTACTGAAGGCATTGAGGTGCCGCTGTGGATATTAGCAGATATTATGGGATATCTAATCAGATGATATGGGATATCTGATCAGATATTATGGGAGGAAGCAGAGACCTAAGCACAATAATAGAATAATGAGGTGGCGTATTCTGTGGTTTCTGTACAAGACCCTGTGAAAGGATGTGTGAGCCAAGAAAGGCTATCCGCTATGATGCTCAGCCTCTCTCTAGCATGAGAGAGAGAGAGAGAGAGAGAGAGAGATAATACCTCCAGAATGCATGATGAATTTAGTCATCAGGCTTAGACTGACGGGAGGCTGCCTGTACTGTAGCGGTGGAGTACGGTTTTGAGTGTGCGTGCCTGCATGTGCGAGACCCACACTGTTCTCTGAGGCATTCTGTCATTCGCTGCTTCCCTGCAGTCTCTCTCGCTCTCTCTCTCTCTCTCCCTCTCTTTCTCTCTCGCTCTCTCCCTCTCTCCCTCTCTCTCTCCTATCCTCCGTCTCCTGATGAGAGAGGGAGTCACGCTACAGCCAGAGAGACAGAGAGAACGCGACACGACGACAAAGATCTGCAAAGGAGAGGATTTTCTCTCTCTTTTTTCCTCGCGCGTTGGTCTCGCCGCCACCGAGCTGAGCAGGGAGAGGGGGAGCGGAGAGAGGGGACCCACGCAGAACACCTCCTGCTTCTCCTTTTAGTTTTCTTTCATATTTTTTCTTTTCCGTTTCATTCTGCGATTGGGCGAGCGCTTCTTAGAGCCAGCGGTCCAGGGGAAGTCTCCTGCCTCCTTCTACAAGCGTGCCCCCTCCCCTCTCCCACCCCCCTGAGAAGCAAGGATGCTTAACAACCTGACAGACTGCGAGGAGGGGGACGGAGGACCCAACAGCCAGGGTGAGTGATGAAATATGTCATACGAAAAAGGGGGGAATGAGAGAGAGAATGCGAGCGAGAGAGTGGGAGGAAAGGAGGAGAGCGTCTTCTCTCTCTCCGCTCTGGCTGGTGCTAGCGCGTGCATCGGGGTGACAGTCGTAGCTCTACTGTAGCTCTTGCTGCAAGGCGACTGTGACAGGAATAATAATCAAGCTTCTCTCTTCTGACTGGAGAGCAGCAGGGCATCGCGGCAGTGCAGGCACGTGCTCAGCACCGCGCCGCGTTGCGCCGAACTGCGCTGAACCGAACCGTACCGCGCCGAACTGCGCCAAACTGCACCAGACTACACCACATCACACACATCACACACATCTCACAGAACCACACCGAACTGCACCACATCACACAAACCGTACAGCACCACACCAGACTACACCATATCACACAAATCTAACAGCACCACACCAAACTGCATCATATCACACAAACCTTACAGCACCATACCAGACTACACCATATCAAACAAACCTAACAGCACCACACCAAACTGCATCATATCACACAAACCTTACCGCACCACACCAAACTGCACCATGTCGCACTGAGACAGCCGGCACCATACTGGACCGCACCGTGTCAAACGACACGGCGCCACACGAAACTGCGACATGTCGCGCCAAACTGAGCCGTGCCACATCCCGGGCGGCACATGCCGCCCTCAGTCCGTGCCCCCCGTACCCCAAACCCGCTCCCCGCCGTCGGCACCCCCCCTCCACAGGTCTCGGGCGCCGCGTCGAATAGTGCGTGTGTCTGCTGCGCGGCTGGGTGCCCCGCCAGGCTGCCGTCTACTTACGGGGGTGCAGCAGGGACCCCCACGCTCGGACGTCCCCAGAGTCCCAGCCTGCACCCCACATCCGCAGCCTCTGCGTCTGTCTAATGCCACGTGCTTTTCAAATGCACTTTTTGTCCTGAGTTTTATATATATATTTACATAGGTATACATGCTTTTGTGTGTCTGTACACACGTACACACACACACACACACATATATATATGTATATATATATGTATATATATATATGTAATGTTCTTGTGCATAGATGATTAATGCATTGCTGTATGCAGCAAACGTGTGTGTTTATATGCGTGTGTGTGTGGGAGATGTTGAGCTAATTTCATTATGTATTGCATTTTATGTCCATGAAGGTACCCTGCTTGGTTTGGTTTCCTATTATAAATCTTCTCATTTCAAAAAGGTAGTATACATGTGATTACATTCATATTTTCAGTGTGTCTGTTTAGCTGCAATTTGAATCTGTGTATGTATGTGTGTGCGCGTGTGTTTTAGAGAAAGGAGGAAGAGAAAAGGGGGGAGAGAGAGAGAGCGTCTACCGTGTGTATATTCAACAGGAATGTGTCATTTTCCTTCGCAGGCTCATAAATAATTCAACAGCTTTTACAATATCATCAGCTATGTCCAATAGCCCTGGTTACAGTTATTGCCCACAGTATACCTCCTGTCTCCACGAGACTCCAGCGATCGCCGCGTTGTTTTCTGCTCAGTATCCCGGCGTTAAAAAAAAAAAAACACTGCTGTAAGATACAGCCTCTGTGTGGTGCTCCGCCAACGCTCCTCTTTAACGCGGCCGCAAACAGAGACTGCAACCGCTTTTTTTTTTTTTCTTCAGAATCCCGATACCTCAGCCTCAGAGAGCGGCGATGTCTCTGCCCGCTGTCCAAGGTGCTGAAATCCAGCTCTGTGTGTCTAAATGGATTCACTGACATGGTGCGGTGGTTCCCAGCATGTAGATTACCCTGGATGAGTAGTCATTTAAAAAAAAAAAAATGCATTTCTCAGTGCATTCGTCATCACAGGGGTTCTCTTAATTTTGTTCTTTGCCGACAGTGAGTCTGTTGTACATTATGTGCTTGAGGGTTGCTCTTGCTCTTGGGTCCACCGGATGCTTTTTTTTCGCCTGATATCCGAGCCCGTCCGAGGGATCGCTAATGAGGGTTTACACCTGTGCCTCCTGAGCGCGGAGCCGTGTTTATTTTAGCTTCGTCTGAAGCGACCGGTTTGGGGTGACCTGTTTTCGGCGCTCTTCCGTGACGGCTGCTGCCTCGGTGGGGCTCGGGAGGCAGGAGACGCAGCCAGGCACTGCAGCTGAGGCTTTGCAGTGTAACAGGCGGGACAGTTCTAGGGTAAAGGAAAGGCAGAGGGGGGAGAGGGACGACTCCTGTTCTCACCGCACCTGACACTCTCCACCACGCAGATCTCCTCCCTGCATCAATACCTATATTATTATTATTATTATTATTATTATTATAGCATCACTCGGCTGTAACAGTAACAGCAGAGTGCTCCCCATCTCATAATCATGATGATGATGAAGACATTAATATTAAAAATAACATTGATTAAGGAAATTTCTCCTGATAGCCACTGCATTAAATTAGCACAGTTCACGGACAGGCTTCTTCCTCAGACAGATGCATGGATACTATTTGAGATGAAAAAGGCATTGATGGCCATGCTCGGTAATTAAAAGCCATTGCATTATATTGCATTGTATCAGTTTAGTGGAGGCTCTTATCCAGAGCAATGTACACCGTAGGAGAACCTGAGTGCATTCACCTGCTTCGCATAAATATTAGTGGCAGATATGGAAAATGAGTGAGTCAAGATATAATATCACTAAAGCACAAATTTAAATTAACTATGGCAAGAATCAAAATTAAAATAAAAAAAAAGCTAGAATCAAAAACAAATTGTAAATACACAAAGACTACATCCATAACAAAAATGTAAGGTTCTGAGATGAATAAGTGAGTTTTAAGAAATGTAATAGAGATTACAAAAAGCTATTTGTTTCATGGTGGAAGAAAGAGCTGAGCACTCAACTCATAGTTTTACTAAACCAAGTACGAGATCACACAAGAATCAGATTTATCAAGACCAGACTGGCACATCAAGTCCTGAATGCCATCTAAATTGAAAAGTGGGCAAAGTGGTGTGCTTTTGTCATTCAAATTTCTTGTATTTCCTTTGTTACATTGTGGCCATGAGCCAATGACATCACAGCTGCTGCTATCATGGTTAGGCAACTGGGCTATTGCAAGGTTGCAAGTCCAGTTCCCAGGTAGGATACTGCCATTGTACCCTTGAGCAAGGTACTTAACCGAAATTGCTTCAGTAAATATCCAGCTGTACAAATGGATTGAATGTATGAAAAAGTAATCTTTGTAAGTCGCTCTGGACGAGAGTGTCTGCTAACTGGCAGACATGTAATGTAATGCCCTGGCCAGTTATCATCCATCGTCGAATACGTTGATGTATGAGTGTGCAGGCAAAGGAATCCTGGGTAAATTCCTGGCTTGGCTCTAATCAGTCCAGGTTTAACTGGATGCGTAATCTCAGTGCTCTGGTGCAAAAATGGCTGCCGTGTCACGTTGCCCAGGTGGCTGCAATAGATTAATGGTGCCTTGTGGCATGCCTTCCCCCTTCTTCTCTATTAAAGAAGTATCAAGAAACATGTGAATGGTGGCATATAGTGCGTACGCTATGATTTTTAATTTCCTTTTTAGATAATGGTGTGGGTATAGCTGTCTAAGAGACCTTCTTGTTGCAATACAAATTGTTGTTTGTTAGGTTAATCTTACACTTAGCGATTATAAGTGGGCCTTCACCACCCCACCCCCCTGCCCCCCCCCCCCCCCCCCCCCACCCTGGGCCCTGCTTGCAGGTTTCCTCATTGCTGTTATTGATTAAATTCTAATGAATGTGCCCCTCGAAGACATGATCAGGAGAGACAGCCTAGCGGCAGCAGAATCATTCACTGTCCTTGCTGTACAGAAGGTGGTATGAATGCAGAGAGAGGTTTGGTTCAGTGGCTTTGCGGGGGGGCGGGGGGGGGGGGGGTGGTGGTGGTGTTTGGGAGCGTTAATCATCGCTGCGTTGCGCTGGACTGACGGACCGATGGCTGTATCTGTGGCGCGAAAGAGGCAGATCCAGGGGCGTTTGTCAGATTGCTGGAGAGATTGTCGTCGCTGCTGAAAGCGTTCCTCGGTTGCATGCCCAGATGATTTCATTTCCTTTTCAGGACAGGAACGTAAAAAAAAAAAAAAGCATAACAAATCCTGTTCGCTGTTGCTTCGCCACGTCTTTGTGTCACTGCTATCTGCTTTTGTGATGCGATGCAGACTTGTGATCCCAAGTCACACATTTATGACAGCTGGGATGGAAACTAGGTTGTTCAGACTAAACTTGTTCTCAACATTTTTTTTTCTATTTAGTAGCATGAATATAATTTTGCACATTTTAATTTGTCTTTGCTTGTAATTAAGCAACAGAGTGGAATGTGTACCTAAACAGTTCAGTTAGAATGCAGCCTGTGAATGCTGTTCTATGTGTTCTGACCAGAACATGGCATTTGGACAGGCAAATATGAAATTAAGGATTTAAACTGTGTTTGCTACAGGTTTGTACCAGTTCGGTGGCCATGTGGTGTGTGCGTCTGACCCCCAAAAATCTTCCCTCTCCCGTTTGTAGGACAAACACTTTATTATTCTTAATATTGTACTGTGCTCCAGGTGAGAGCATCAAAAGCAATGAGAGGGCCCTTCTGTGTGTGTTGAAATGACAGAAAGCACACCCACACGCCCATGCACGCACACACACACACACACACACTCCTGTAAAAGTTCAGATATCTAAAATATAAGCCCACAGGTACGACTCAAACACTGTTTTGAATCAAAGCATTATGCTGTAGACCTTAATCCCATGGTATGAAGGCGGATCCATATACACACGGCTGTACCTCACTGCAGAACGCGACAAAACATTACTGATTAAAGGCAGAATCCGCTTTTATTCATTTCCAAAGTAAACGCTTATCTTTACGTCTGGATGTGACACGGTCACAGCGCACAATCTTTTACCCACCGCTGCTCAAACGGAGCGTGCCCTGCTCACGACAAACAGAAAGCAAGCACCTTCAAATTTCCCCCGTTAAAGTACACCGTGTATCAGAGCCATGTTGTTCCGGCTCGCTACACCGCGAGAACCAAAGGATCAGCCGCGTGAAATTCCTCTGGCTCCCGCACATGGGAGGGCTCTTATCAAAGTAATGGGGACCCTGCAGAGCTGGAACCTGTGGCCAGCGCTATCCTAATGAAAACGGGCGGTTGTCCATGCAGCGCGTCACATTTCTCTGTCTGAGGCCCGCGTCCTCTTTTGGGCGAAATTCGGAGAATGTGGTTAGCGGCGCATTTATCAGAAGCGCTTTGCTCTGAAAAGAGCTTCGGGGGAAAGAGAGAGGAGGGAGAGGAGGCAGAGCGTTATTGAGAAACAGCAAGCGGAGAGAGGAAAGCGAGGCGGTGATCTCTTTGTCCGCGCTGCGTCTCCAAGGACCCCCCAAGGCCAAGGCTGCGTGACTCAGCTGCACAGATATCACCCGCTCCGAGCGAGGGATGGGCGGAAGGGTGGAGGAGTGCTGAAAGATGTGACAGAGAGGAGAGGAGGACCCGGGGTAGGGTGGGGAAGCTGTGGGTGGATTCATACGAGGAAAGAGCTCCAAGACATCAAAGAATTTAATTTCATTTTTTTTTTAACAGAGGATAATTGATGCACTTTAAAAATTCTCTCTTTTTTTTATTCCCTGTTGTACCCTTTAAAAGAGATGACAGGATGTCTATGTGGGCAGTGATTAACTTTACAACGGGCATGAGACACTGGTCGTCCTAGTGCCGCTCCAAGCACACCGCGGACCACACCGCAAGTTCGGTGACTTTGGCTGCATTTCTTATGCTGCGCTGGAGGAAAAACGGCGTCCATCACTAAATTCACTGCGTCCTTTGGCTAAAAAATACTAATCGGTCACACCAACTGCAGCTTGCTTTGTGCCAAGGCTGTCTAATCTAAACCACAGCCTCGTCCCTGGAAACCTTTGGGATTATTTTATATGATTCGGAGAAAGAAAATGGCGGCTTCAGACTGAACCCGACTGTGCTCTGGCCAAGCTATTAATAGTGTGTGTTGCCAAATGTCCAGTTGAACACTGATCTCTGTGCCCACTGAGCAGCTAATGCATGAAAACACAGCCGCAATGCTGCTAACATATGCTAAAAAACATTTACTGGAGATGTACTAATGTACTAGTTCGGGGTAAATCTAAATTCATCGTAGTAATGGTTGTGCCAGAAGGAAAGGTAAATATGTATGGCTATACCTGCCCAAGCAATGGGTAAAGGTCTACAGGACAATGGAAGGACCTACATTAGAATGCAAATAAGACAATCGATGGACCTATATTATAATACACAGGTCTATAGGACAATGGGAGAACCTATATTAGAATGTATCAGGCTACAGGAGAACGGGAGACCTGTAGAAGAATGGAAGGGCCTATATAAGCTTGGAAAAGCCTATAGAAGGTGACACAGGAGCTGAGAGCCGGTAGGTTCACTTACTGCACCACCGCCTGTTTGGGAAAGGGCATGTGAGCAGGTGAAACATAATTATCCGCAGTGTAATTAAGATTCTCGTTTCAAGGATTTGCATGGATGATGAATTAGACATCTGAATATTCATCAGATTCAATGGCAACTATTTTTAGAAAAGGCACCCCCTACCACACACACACACACACACACACACACACAGGTAAAGGTGTTGAGGGTAGGTGAATTCCTATATAACACAGAAAAGTTGGAGGACCATGGTTCTTTCCCATTGGTGCCCATCAGTCAAACAAGTCTGTAAATAACAAAACCCAGAACACAATTCATAAATGACAAATGACATGGCTCTGTTCACAGGTTTTTAAAAATATATAATGACTATTATGGAACGTGTCATATACAGGTAAATAGTGAATAGTGAATCTGTGCTGTAATTCAAATTACTGAGCTGTGCACAGAATCACAGGTAAGACAGGTGGCATTGTGCGCATTCCTGATTTGTACAGAATTGCCCCAGTTAAATTCTGTGAGATTTGGCTAAAAAGGCATCCTGTCTAAGCTCCTCTCGTACCCTCACATGCAACAACACCGGGAGGATGATGGCTGATGTCTTCTGTCATTTGGGACTCGCCTGTTCCACTGCCAGTTGTTGGAGGGGTGAACTAACCATGTGAATTCTGGGAAGACTTGGTTTTTGGGAGGGTGGCAGTGTGTTTTTTCCTTACACCGCCTCCAATTAAATAATTTTTAAATAAAAATAGTTTTTTTAATGGATATTTAGTGAAGTAAATGAAGTTAAATACCTTACTTAAGCGCCAGTTCCCCACCTAGGAAACTAACCTTTAACCTCTGAGTTGCAAGTCAAGTTCCCCATCATTGCATTGTACTATACTGTCCCTGCTCTCTCTGAGAAAGCTGTTAAAATGGAGGAGTGTGTGCGATCTCTTTAATCTTTTCCCGCAGTGGCCAATTAACGTAATGCGCAAATCCTTCCACGAGAATTTACACCCCTTCTAACACGGGGATGCGAAGATGAGGGAGCGCAGGGTTTTATTTTTACATCCGTGCTTCCCTGCAATCTGTTCCGCCATGGTTAAGCCTGCCAGGAGGCGGGCCCTGGCGGGCCCAGGATGGCGCCACGCCCATCGCTGATGGCAGCGCCCTGAGCTCGACGCCCAGACGTACCCCCTTCGCCTTTCATCCGCCCTGTCTGATCCGCCCTGCAGAGCTGCACCTGTGAGCTCCAGTGACAGTTCCGACCCGTTCCTCAGCGTGACGCTGCCTCCATGCCCCTCCCCCCAGCCTACCGGCCATGCCCCAAAGGCGGGCCTAAGGTGCAGCAATCCCTTGTCCGCAGATGTGAATGTGACACTGGAACCTCAGTTTAAATCCTAATCCCTAACTAAATTCGTCGGGATGATCCCGTTTTTATGCATTTTTTTGGGGGGATTACACATGCGCTGGGGAACCTGGTGACGGAAAGTGTGAGGAGCAGATGTCAGATGACTGCCATTACAATAACACTGCCGTGACATCACAAATACATCACTATGACATCACAACATATTTAAATATTGTGTTTAAACCGCAGTGTATATGCAGACATGAAGGCCGTGCTGTAATTCCATATTCTATTTTATAAAATCCATGATGCAGTCAAGAGGACTGACTCCACTTATGTAATTATCTTCTATTAAATCACTCATCCATGATGATTTAAAGTGCTACGTCAATCATTTTTTCATGCAGCAGTGTTTCTTTTATTTTAGGAGCTGGGATAAAAGTAGGTAAAACTATAAAACAATCTCAGCTGAGATTCAACCCCTTTTACCTACATAGCATGGCCTCCCAAAAGCGTCACGCTTCAGACAATCCTCCCCCCACCCCCCACCCCCCACCCCCCCAACAGGTGCTCGGTGAGCGTGCTCTTTAATGTTAATGTGATGTCACTGCACAATCTCCTTCCACATTATTCACAAGGTCAGATGCTGCTTTTTTTTGCGTAACCTTGTTTCGCACTTTTTGCGGCGCTGATCTTCGCGGCCCTTCTCTTGGATCAGCTGACCTTTGTGGCTCCGCTCTTTGTGCTGCTGATCTGCGCGGCTCTTCTTTGTGCTGCTGATCTTTGTGGTTTCGCTCTTTGCGGCTCTGCTCTTTGTGGCGTCGCTCCTCATTGTGCTGATGTGCGCTGCTCTTCTCTTTGTGCGGCTGAACTTTGTGGTTTCGCTCTTTGCGGCTCTGCTCTTCGTGGCGTCGCTCCTCATTGTGCTGATGTGCGCTGCTCTTCTCTTTGTGCGGCTGAACTTTGCCGTCTCTACTCTCTCCGCACTGTCTGCCTGGAAGGCTCCATTGTTGGCAGATGGGCGGTGCTTGTGTTGGGTAGAAGGTCAGAGTGACAGTGTTAATGTCTCACTCTGTGAGAATCAACAGCCCCAGCTGACAAATCCTAATTATGGGACATGGGACAGACAACACAGCAGGGGGGTCCTCGCTCTCTCTTTCTCTCTCTCTCTCTCCCCATTTCTCATTTTGCCGTCTCTATCTGGCTCTCCCACTGAAAGACACAATCAGGGCAATCTCACAGTGTAGGAAATGGAGTACAGACGGTGCAGATATCCGCCATGTTCTCCTGCTGTCAGGCTAACACACTTGTTTCGTTCCACAGAGGAGCGTGCTCCTCAGCTAAGGCACAGTGTTTCTGCCAAGTGTGAACTTATTACATCAACACTGTGCCTCTCAAGATTAATTAACTTTAAGGGACAGTTCATGGAGGACACTTAATTTCTGTAAATATTTTAATTCCACCAGTTATTCCATGCAGTCCTCGGTGGCATTTTGCATCTCTCTCTCTCTCTCTCTCTCTCCCCCCCACCCTTTCTCTCTCTCTCTCTCTCTCTCTCTCCCCCTCCCTTTCTCTCTCTCCCTCTCTTTCTCACTCTGAATAATCTGCCATCCAGATGTGCCCATCTCATCAAAACTGCTTTTGGACACAAATCTCCTCATTTGTCTGATTGCCTGACAGTAGGAATTTGTAGTGACCCAGTTGTGCTTGTGTTGAGAGAGAGAGAAAGATAGAAGGTTTGAAGTCTGTTTCGTCACTAATGCTTGTTAGTGATCAGTGCTGACTGCTCACGGTGTGAATTAGACACTCCTGTTCTTTTGTGGTGCGCTGGGAACACACACACACACACACACACTCTCTCTCTCTCTCTCACCTTCAACATTTTCAAATCATTTCTGTTTACTCTGGAACATCAACTAATTCCTCTGTCCTTGGCTGCTATAATTTTATTTAGCCTTTTATAGAAATTAAATTATTAATTAATTAATTATTCTTTTTAAAAAAATCACAGTTACTATTTGTATAATATCTGAGACGGACACACCAGGTGGGGTTTCCATGTTCTCCACAGCTCCAGTCAGTGGAGTGGCCCAGGGTGCATTACGACCAAAGATTCTCCACTGGTTCACAATGTAACAGAGAGCACTGCTTCCACATGACAAAAAATAACTGCACATAAAATGTTAATATATGCACCTTCTCTTTCCCCAAATTCCCCTCTAATTAGCGGCTGGATGTGGAAAAATCCTTGGGTACTTCGTGTGAATTTAAGTCCTGTAGAAAAGTATTTCTTCCTTGAAAAATCCTTCCGGAGGACACTAAATTTACGGACCAATCAGTCCCTGTAAGACCAGTCATGCCTTTCCCCCTTGCTATCTAACATAACAATGGACCAAAGATGAAAACCAGCTTTTCTTAGCTGTTCTTCTGTCTAAAAATAACTTGACTTAAGAATAAATACATGCAAATCCTTCTCTTTCACAAAATTGTGGTTGAGACTTGTTCCTCTGATCTGCCGGATTAAACAGGCAGTGAGAAGCGGGTGGGGGTGGGGGAGTTGAGTGCACGGTGGGGACCCTCTTAATTTATTTTTTTGGTCGTTACGTAAGGACTGAGCGCTGGGTATTATGACATTTCAGAATAGCGTAGAATTATATAAGAGCTCCCTCCTAATGCCGTATACAGGATTTTAAGAGCTTCCTACTATTCCCAATGACGTGTCCCCCCCCCCCACCCCCCCCCCCCCCCCCCCCCCCCCCCCCCGACTTTGCCATATTGCCATTCACACGCTGTTTTCAGGCAGGTTTGGGAAGAAGCCGCACCGTGTCCTGCTGTGATTGGATCAGTGTCTTGTTACAGTGCGGAGACGGTCTTTTGGAACACCGCTCTGTCCGGGCACTGTTGATAGCATGAGAGATTATCGCTCTGTGCATCATTTTGAATATTGCTTTATAATACTTTAATTTGAATGTCATTATATTATTAATTATTCATTCTTCAGTCAGCTTTCTCTCAGCTTTGAGAGGAAAAAAAAAATGCTTTTGCTGAAAGTGGCTCATCTGTCCTGTCTGCTATTACCAAACCATGTCAAATGCAGTCTTCATCAACACATGTTTAATTCAGCACCTGTTCAGGGTATAGTTCAAAAAAAATTATAAACCCTATTAATTGGATTTTTCATCAAGTAACATTATGCCAAAGCAAATTATCTGCAAGCAGAACAAAGCATGCTGGTAATATACTCTTCTCTTAATTCAGTGGTCTCTGATCCAATATGGTGAGTCAATTTTGTTGTAAGATTGCACTATTAATTGAAATGCATGAATGATTTCCTGTGGCTTCCTTGGTCATACTGGGGACAATGCGATGAATAGTGGGGATCTTTTTTTTCTTCTTCTACTATGAATCTCTATACTTGCAGCTAGTTGTAGTGAAGCCTGCTTTCATATAAGACAAAAAACCAGCATTGTGATTGCTCAAGGACTTCAGTGCAGATTGCCAGCGCGCGTGTACATTGTGTTTAAGTATTTAAATTGACACCCCACAGGGAATGCCTGCCAATGCTTTCACTCAGTGTGTGTGTGTGCATATGTGCATTCGTCAGCGAAGGGGGGCAAGTATAGTGGCACTGGTTAAACTATAATCTTAACAGCAAGTATTATAATGTGGAACTATAATCTTGACAGCAAAAAAAACCTCTATCTCCTTTATTCAAAGAGAAACGAACAGAAGAGCTTGCAGGGACACGTTAAAAGTGTGAAAGAACAATTGCATGTTGTGTATTCGCAGTGCCAAAACTAAAGCACGATTCATCCAAATCGCATACACCCCTGCCACACAGAAAACACATTAGCTATTGTGAAGGTTACAAAGTACTCAATACCTCTCAAAGCGGAGGATATATTTCCAAAGTTACCATGGAAATCACACAGTCAGATAAATCTGTCTGTACGTCATCACACTAAATGTGAGTAATATCTCTGAACCAGGGAGACCAGGCATCTTTCAGTCTGACTTACGATGCTTTACTGAACCGTTAAGTCCTCCCTAGCCCTCCACCACTGAAGCCCACTGAGCAACTCTGGCTCATGTGCAGCTGGTATGTCCACACATGAAGTTAAAATCGGGTCTGAGGTGCAGAAGCTTTCCTGTGGCATCATCTGTTGCCTTCAGGACCAAAGAAATTAGCTCAAATTAGCCCCTCCCACTAATAATACAGTGCTGTGATTGGCAGAGATTTGATTAATGCATTGAATTGACGACTGAAATGAGAATTTTACTTGTGTGTGTGTGTGTGTGCGCCCACGCTTGTTTTTTGTGTATACTGTTTTATTAAAGTCTCCTCAAGAAATAACACAAACTTGCAAATGCAGCAAGGGAGAAACAGGAAGCAAATGGAAAAAAAACTGATTCTGAAGATGATAACAGTAATATCAAAGTAATAAATGTGGCAAGGGTATGGCAGTTTGACACACCTGGGGCTACATTATCACGTTCTTAGAACAAGGACATTTTGCAACATGGAGTCATTCTCCCATTTTGTTCTCTGTTGATGCCACTTGTTATTATACAGTGACAATCTCACCACTATCACTGTCACTGTCTTGGGTTTAAATTGTCGATGAAGAATTGAGGTGGATTAATTGAGGATTCAGAGACTTGGAAGCTGCTTTCTTCTTATCCCGGGCCAGAGACGACTGAGAAACGAATGTTGATCCAGCCAAGCGATCCAGCAATCTGGCCTTCGCAGTGTTTTAACATTAGGGGAGAAAGCCAATGACTCTCTCAGAGTAGAGTTAAGATTACCTCTGAGTCACCTGGGGACAGGAGAAAAAAACAAACCTGCCTGTCAGTAAACATATCAATAAAACTTGATATGTCACTCTGAAATGTGAAAGTGAGCACACGCTGTACGAACAGAATATTTAAAAAAAAAAAAAAAAAAACATCCTTATTGCCCGTCCTCTGTCTTACAGCAGGCTGTTCACCACTTCAGATTTGTTTTGTGAGCGAATCACAATGCAGTCAGTATTTTCACCCCATGTGGTCCATTGGATTGCCTCATACTCGACTGGCCAAAACCAGAAAAATGTTCCAAATTGGTGACATTTATGACATTTTATTGAGCAGTTCTTGTCATTTCGTAGCAAATCTCAGTTGCAATACCATCAAGTGCTTTTTAAAAGACTTTCGCCTGAGGTATAAGGCAAGATATTTTGTGCAATCCTCCAATCGTGACTGAGAACGGATTACAGATTTGTTATTATGAGAGCCAGTGGAATGTTATAAATTGACTGTATTTTACATTGGAGAGCCAATTACGGTTGGAAACAGGAGAAGAACTGGAGAAGATTAAGCAATTACTTATCTTAAGCATGCATGAGAAATATGTCATTGTTTTTAATATAGTTATGATCCATCCGTTCGAAAGGTAGACAGATGCTATTCTGGCTGACTTGCTGACTGAAATGCTGTCTTGAAAGAGGTCTGGGTGACACTGAACGTATGGCAACCATAGTTGTCCGTGCACGTTAAAACCTGTAATCATTCCTTTATGATGAATAGTTCTCAGTTACCCCCCCAAATGGTTCTTTGCAGCCTTGAGTGGAGGGGACCCCTTCAGGGAATCGTGATATGGTTAATAGTAAATTCAGAATAATTGAACGTTACTGAAAGGGGGAGAAGTTGGGGAGGGAGGGAGGGGGGGAGGGAGGGAGGGAGGGAGAGTGCGAGAGGTAGAGCAAAAGAAAGAGAGAGAGAGAAAGATGATGTCCAGAGAGTTCATCTTTGAGCCATACAGTAATCCTTCCCAGCAAAACCTAATACAGCAGAATCCCCCTCCCCTGTACCCTGGTCTCCCTTGATTGGAGATTATGAAATAGCTGCCCACCCTAAATCCCCTCCTCTTCATCATTTATCAGTTGCTATTCCTAACCCCCCACCCCCCCCCCCGGCAGCACATATGGGAACAACGCATTACTCTGGATCTGCGGGAACGGAGAGGAAGTGCACATTAAATTTATTTGTCATTTATGTGTATCTGCTGAAGTTATGTGAATCTGTGTCAGTCGAGTCCGATGGAATATCCTCTTAGGAAGATCAGGAGCGGCTATCCATCCATATATCTGTCTGCTGCATCTATCTATCCTCCGCTGCTCTCCTGGATCAGATTCCCGCTGCACACGCCTCGACACACTTTAAAAGGTCAGAGAGAGTCTGCGGTAAATCCTGGGAGCCACGTCCAGCCCCCCAGCGCTCATCTCCATCACTCAGCGCCGGGGGCGGGGCGGGGCGGGGCTAAAAGGATCAGAACACTGACCAGCGACTAACCCACCCATTCCCCCCTGTCCCTATGTGTTAAACATGTGATTTCACAGGCTGATGTCCTCATGACATTGTGCACGCTGTACCATACTTAGTAATGAACGTGATAAAAATTAATCTTAGAAATGAATTAAAAATGTTCAGGCAGGCCGTCACGGACTGTCTCCACTTTAAGTTTGGCAACACAAACCACGAATGTGTTTGTGTACAATTGCTGGTCGAGTCCATGGGTAATACATGGACCGTCATCATCATCATCACCCTGATTCAAATTCAACAAAGTAGAGCTTTAATGCCTCGGTAATAACTGTGACTGAACATTATTACCTAAAAATGGGGGACTAACACTCCGATAATATTGAATGAGTGATCTTTTATTTATTTATTTATTTGCTTCAGCTTATTCATTTAGCCATGTGATTCCCCGTTTTAGATGGATGTATATGATTGTATGTGACTTCAAAATAAGATTATGGGATGCAATAAGCTTAATGCATGAAATTGACTGACGTTTGATCCGCCGGTCTCATTGCATTGCTAATACTGAAGCGTAAAAGCAGTGGACCGGCTCCGAACAACGTGTTTTGGTAAATGGAACACGAGGGAAAGATTTATAGGCTTTTGAAGGGTGTTAAAGACTCAGGAGGCTCAAGATGAACTGTAAAGTGACAGGATGTTGGCTAAAACCACCTCCGTTAGCAGCTGCACATATTAATAATGCGATTTACATGTTGACCCAAATACGTGTGTGATCTTGGAAGTACTGCATGTTCTGTACGAGCAGTGCACGTAACATAAGTGGCGGAGGGCGGGAAAAGGTCAAAGGTCATTTAATAAACCATCTAAATTCCATATGAATGCACGGTTTTAAAGATGTATGAGGGGCTTGGCTTCATAAGTGATGTACATGGCTTGTATGTACTTCTCTGCATTTGATATCAGAGCTGCAGATTATTGTTTTGTCATGCAGATACAGAGGTGGAGGTAATGGGTAAATTTAATTTATTAGAAACCCATGAGGCGTCAGGCTCTTTGTTCTTCATGTAAACAGTCAGAAGGCTGAATCACTGATCGCTGGCAGTGTAAGGGGAGAACAGAAATAAACAGATGAAAAATGGTCAGTGTGAGATCCCCTTGTGGACCCCTGTAAAAACCTGTTCAGAGGGGCCACAGTTCTTTCTGCTGTAATCCGTGTCCTCCGTGGGCCTGAAACGGTCAGTCCAGCTTAGTGTCGCTCCAACAGCATCCCAAGATATGAAACGGACCAATAGCAGTTTGCAGTGCTGAGCCAGTTTCCATGGCAACATGATGGATGTTTCCCCTCTCCTGCCGTTGTTTCTCTTAATTCAGACTTTTCTTTTTAATAGGGCACTGGCAACCAGTCCTCAGTGGGGCGTTTGTGCATGTTGTGTGTGCGTGTATGTGTGTGTGCGTGCGTGCTTGCGTGCGTGTTGTGTATGCATGCGTGTGTATGCATGTGTGTCTGTTTTTTTGTATTTATGTGCGTTATGTTTGTGCATGTTTGCGTCTAGTATGTGAGATTTGTCAGGGTGGCAAAAAATTAGGTGTCAAAATAAAAGTTTGTTCTGCAGACTCTGTTATAATGAATTTTTCAGAGTCAATGCAAGATTTTCAAAGATAGAGCAAGAACCTTGTTATCTCATCAAAATCTTGTATTGGAGTTTTACAGCCAGTCTCCCCCCTCCCCCCCAAGACTAAATATCCTGCTGGTCTCAGTCTCTGGAAGGTGGGGGTGGGGGTGGGGGTGTTTGTTTATCAGAGAGAAGCCAATTCTCCATGTAACCGGTTAACACCCAGTATAGCCCAGTGTCTGTGTGCACCTGGAATCTGCATTGCCATTTTAACATAAGGCGTGGCTTGTCTTGTGTCTCAGTAATCATGGTGAAGACACTGGTTCCACATGATTATGCAAAAAAACAACATACAAGCTGTCTAATTAATGAAGAAGAGATTTCTGCCAGAGAAGGAATTAGATCTGATGGGACGGCTGCAGAAAAAAAAAAAAAAAAAGTATCTATGTTGTTAAAATGTCAGAACATTTGGCAGTGCAGTTAGAAATAATTATGGTGGATAAAATAAACCCACTAATTGCATAGAGGAGAATTACGCCCACAACACCAGAACTGGACATCCTTGTCCTTTGTGAAATTTTGGAGATGATATGAACGTGTCATTTATGAGCTGTTCCTTTGTTAAATACCTGATGTATCTACCTGGTAATCTGTTAGCAGTCTTTGGTGAGCCCCAGTCGTTTTCATCATTCTGCAGTTACAGACCTTGCCACTGGTGAAAAATGTTTCATATTAGCAGCAATCATGTTCCTCTCCTTCACATAGTTTGAATTCTAATGGTGATTCATTACCTGTGATTTATTTTCAAATGTGCTAACAATGTGCAAGAAGCACCATCATGTATCATGCAACTGTCTTGTCTCTTCTATATTCTTTGGTAGCCAGGTGTCACTCCTCTCTCTTTAGGTCCTATTTTTCAAGGCCCTCCCGCTAGCCCCTGTTTCTGTACGACACCCCCCCCCCATTATAGCTCCTTCTATGACCCTCTCCCCTTCAAGCTTCTTCAGCTATTCCCCTCCCACTGTAGCTCCTGCTGCTGTAAATTTTCTTCTAGCCCCTCCCACTGTAGCTCCTGCTGCTGTAAATTTTCTTCTAGCCCCTCCCACAATAGCTCCTGTTGTAGCCCCTCCACTCTAGCTCCTCCCTCGATGAACTTTCTGCTATGGCCCCAATGTGAAAACATTGAAAATTTTTGTAGAGTGTGTTGATGCTAATGGAAGTCTGTAGCCAACCATTTGTGCATGAGCAGACATAGAAACCTCTCATAATATTGTATTGTATTTTTTTTCTCTGGAATTCATAAATGGCTTGATTTGTAAGAAATACCAAACAATTCAGTTGGTGGCCATTATGATAGTACTATAGTTTTGAAATGCTAACTAATGATCATTTTGTCTGTAAGTAGTTGGAATGTGGCACGCTGTTTTGGTTTCTGTCTTAGCTTGTTTCAGGTAGTATCTACAGCACCGATGTCAATAAGGTATCTTTAAGAAAAGTCAAGTACAAAATACAAGTCTTGTATGTTTCACGCAGTAATTTGAGATAAGAAGTGGAGACCATGCTTAAGCAGTGCCTGTGTTATTCAGGCTGGGGTAGCAGGAGATGGCTAATGGCTGTTTAAATGAGAAGTGACAGCAGGACTTTATACAGCGTCTTGGGAGGCTGACAGTGCCTTTGGGCCTTGAACATGCACACACGAACAGACACGTGCAGTGCCAGACATGCGCATGCACGCATGCTCTAACATACACTTGTACAGACACACTCATTCATGCACACACACACGCTCACACGCATGGATACACACCTGCACACATGTATACCAACACATGCATACACACAAATACATACATCCATACATACACACATACATATGCATTCATGCATATGGTCTTTTACACTTCTGTAAAAATGTTTACTGTGTGTGTGTGTGTGTGTGTGTGTGTGTGTGAGGCTGGCTGTGTATCTACATGTTTTAATCTGTGTGATCGTCTGTCTTTGAGTGTGTATGAGCTTGTGAGTATGTATGTATGTGTGTGTGTGTGTGTGTGAGCTTCTGAGAGTGTGTTCTGTTACAAACCTGGCCACCAGGCCAATCTGGACAGTGTGTACACCAGTGCCCTCTGTCAGGTGTGCAAAGCAGGGTTTACTGACCGTAGCCCTGCTCAGCTGCTGCAAGTATATGAGAGAGGTCCTGTAGCTCTGGAGGCTGAAATGCTGGGGTTTGGGGAAAGGCTTGTAGGGTGCGGGATTAATACGGAAAAACCCAATCTCAAAGTAGACAGGACAGGAGAGCTCTTTGAGTTACAGAGAGAGGGGACAGAGCTGCAGGCTTGCTACTCATGACCACCCCCCCCCCCCCCACCACCACCACCACCAGCTCCTTCCTCCCTGCAGGATTAATCAGTGTAAGATCCACAGCGGCTACCGCTGTCAGGGATCCCGAGACAAACGGCTCCCCTGTGGGCCCCCCGCTGGAGAGGGCGATGGTGCATGACGGACGGGACACACACATGCACATTTAGTTAATGTAAAATCTGTGAGGCAAATTTACAAATGTGCGAAAAGAGTCTTTAAAATATTGATTAAAAGGAAGCAGTGTGCGTGTCACTGTAGGGGCAGGGCCAAGGGAGATGTGTGCATGTCACTGTAGGGGCGGGGCCAAGGGAGATGTGTGCATGTCACTGTAGGGGCGGGGCAGAGAGAGCTGTGTACGTGTCACTGTAGGGGCAGGGCCAAGGGAGATGTGTGCATGTCACTGTAGGGGTGGGGCAGAGAGAGCTGTGTACGTGTCACTGTAGAGGCAGGGCCAAGGGAGCTGTGTACGTGTCACTGTAGGGGCGGGGCCGAGGGAGCTGTCTGCTTCACTCACAGTTCAGCACCTACAAGTGATAGTTTGTCTTCACAATCACCAAAATTAACCTGCCCAGGTGGGGTTGTGACGACTGAAACTATAACCTGCATCATACCAGGAAAATGTTCGTTGAAGCCCACTGCATTAGTTCAGTGTTCATTCTTGAAAAAAGTATCAGATCACAAGTACCATTATTTTAGGCTTGTTCAGTTAAATCTGCATTGTGTGTGTGTGTGTGTGTGCATTTGTTTTTGTGTATTTATGTCTCTGTGCATATGCGTTAGTATGTGCATGTGCATGTGTATGTGTGAGTGTGGGCGTGGGCGTTTTATGTGCGCATATGCTCATGTGTCTATATATGTGTACACATTTTATGTGTGTATAGTCAAGTGACTAAATGTCTGTGTGTGTTTATGTACATTTGTGCATGTGTGTGTGCATGTTTTGTGTGTGTAAGATCATGCGTGTACTGTACCTGTTTGTGTTCATGTGTATGTGTGCGTGTACACGTGTGCTTGGATGTCTGCGTCAGGTGAGCGTGTGTGTGTGCGTGTTTTATGTGTGTAAGATCATGCGTGTACATGTCTGTGTTCGTGTTAATGTGTGTGTGCGCGTACACGTGTGCTTGGATGCCTGCGTCAGGTGAGCGTGTGTGCAGAACAAAGAGCTTTTGAGTTCCAAACATGAGAAAATCTCTCCACAAACATCAATGTTTGATCTATTCTTTATTTAGGCTCGGCCCATTTTAATCACGCATATATTAGATATATCAAATAAGGCGCGGGGATGTTCCGGAGATAGCTCCGCATGCGTTCATAAATCATTCATGCGCTGTGCCCAGTAAACATCGCAAACTTAAGCCCCGTATTAATATTGGGTGCGGATGCGGGGGTGGGGTTGGGGGTTGGGGGTTGGGGGTGGGGGGAGCTGTTCCCTGAGCACTTTGAGTGGGTGAACAATAGCGACAATAACATGAAAGCATCTGAAAAATCTGAGAACGTCTTTGGGTTTGGTTTGTTTTTTTTTGTTTTTGTTTTTTTTTTGGCACAGTCCGCGTTGAATAGCTTCAGCACTGATTCATCAACTCCTCCTGAGACCAGATCTGGGTCAAAGAGCTTTAACCATTTTGACATTATACAGTTCCTAAAGGTCACTGCCATTTTAAAAAGAAACATTGGTTTTCACCAGTATAGATGAATATTTTGGCGAGCACCATGTTTTGCTGAAAACACTTATTGATGCACAGGATTGTTATTTTACATTCAAAATGAGCATTTGCTCATGTATTTCAAATACATATTTGACACAGGTTCTGCTGACTGAGACCATTATGGGAGCACATCCACAGCATACAAAGATCTGTAAATCTGTACAGGGTCTGCATGGCATTGGAATTCACATAAAAAAATAATTCATTTAGAAGACAGTCTTCTCCAGAGCCTCTAAAATTAGAACATAATGCACACAGTGACATCAGAAGATTAAGTGTGTGTGTGTGTGTGCACGCTACCTTATCACCTCCCCCAGTCTCAGTTCAGTTGAATTTTATTTGTATAGCACTTTTGACAAGGAGCACTATCTCAATGCACTTGACAGGCGTATGGCCCCCAGGTTCCCATGAGCGCGTGAAGGGAGATTGAGGCAAGGTGAAACCCTGGAGGAAACAGGAAGAACCCTTTACTCTGATCCTGATCCTGACTCCTGCCAGGCTCGTGGCACGCTAATTAAAATGGTGACGCAGTACAGAGAGATTTGGGTTAAAGCAACAGGCAGAGCGTAGCTTCATGAGAGAGCTACGGGTGCCAGTTAACAGTTGAGTGGTGGTAGCTACTCTTTGGCCAGCATCAGCTATGTGGTGCAAAGGCGGGGCTTCCCCTATAGAAGTGGGAAGATCAGACCCCTATAATTCTGTCTCCATGTTTGAAACCAGCAACCGCTGAAGCGTGTGGCAGTTATCCTGCAGTCGTGTCACGCCCTCCTGCTGTTGGGTATGGGCAGCTGTGTGAGCCCCCAGAGGGGCTACTGTACATGTGAGAGGAGTCTGTGAGACAGAGCGCAGCACGGTGGAGCGCAGAGCTGACTGGTATTTATTTTGAAGATGCTGTCCTTTAAGACTCTGTCGTCTCAGAGTTACAGAACTGTAGTGTTCCATTAGCCTCAGAGGTGAGGATGCTCTGCGCTTGACTGGGGAGAAAGCTCTTCACGTTATTAGTTCTGTTCATTGGCATCCAAAAACATGTGTATCATTGCAGATAATTAACTGTTGAGAGCACAGTCTATGTGAGAGCACAGTCTCGGAGCACAGTGTCAGACAGAGTCCCAGCACACAGCCTCAGTGCCTATGTGAGCGCACAGTCCAGCACTAATGTGAAGTGGCAGCCATTAACAAACATGTGTGATTTGGTGATTTAAATTCGGTCCTTCTGCTGCAGTTATGTATAATGGGGTGATGCAGGATGGCTTGTGTTAGTGAAATTCATTTCCCCCCTATAGGGAACTACTGCGCCTCACTGACCTTTGCACTTGTGTTGCTGTGAAGATGAGCTTCTACTAAATGCCAGTAAAAGAAAGAGGAAATATTCAGTCGGTGGCATGGAGAGTCACATATGCGCAGACCTGCGCACGTTATGCGCACGCACGCGGTACCCACACGAGGCACCGCGCACACGGAGCACATTCGCACGGAGTCCTCACTTCCAGAGCCAGCACTTCTGCTCTCTCAGAGAAGATGCTCTATGAAGCCCGATTATACAGATGTATTTATAGCTGATCTTACAATACAGACATGAACCTGGGTGGACTGAATTTTTAAGAAAGACATTATATAACGACTTGGCAGTTCTCTCCCTCTCTCTCCCTCTCCCTGTATCCCTCTCTCTGTCTCTCTTTTTGTTTATCTTCCCCCCCCCTCTCTCTCTCTCTCTCTGCATCTGTGCTTGTTTGTCCCAAACATCAAAGCCTGGCGGTGGTGCAGTCTGCTGGAACAGAGGAAGGAAATCCATGCAAATTATGAAAATTGGCTGAGAAGTCTGAGAATAACCTTGGGGATCACTGCACATTTATAGCACAATATGAAATCACAGAGCAATATGAAATATATATGAATATCATGCAACATTTAAAATTCAAAAATGTTCACAGTTTACTATTGGAATAATTATTTTGACATTAGACCATTTCATGATGATCCACGACCCCCACCCCCCGTTTCTATGAATTTCTTCAAATTGTCAGTCCAGCCTATTATGCAACATTTTCCATCTTAGCAAGCAGTTACTCAGGGTTTATAATGTAGCCTTTAATGTGATGAAGTTTCTTATGACCATGAAAGATGTTGCAACAACCCCTGAAGGTTATCCGCATTCAGACCCCTGAAGTGTATTCACATTCAGACCCCTGAAGGGTATCCGCATCCAGACCCCAGAAGGGTATCTGCATCCAGACCCCTGAAGTGTATTCACATTCAGACCCCTGAAGGGTATCCGCATCCAGACCCCAGAAGGGTATCTGCATCCAGACCCCTGAAGTGTATTCACATTCAGACCCCTGAAGGGTATCCACATCCAGACCGCTGATGAGTATTCGTATCCAGACCCCTGAAGCGTATTCACATTCAGACCCCTGAAGTGTATCCACATCCAGACCCCTGATGAGTATTCGTATCCAGACCCCTGAAGCGTATTCACATTCAGACCCCTGAAGCGTATTCACATTCAGACCCCTGTAGAGCACATCACACTGCTGGTCCGTGTTGCAGCAAATGAATGTGCCGCAGCATTCAGGCCGACTCCACAGGAAAGCTGAGCGTGGCGAGGCAGACGCCCAGCGCATACCAAGCAGCCTCTTATTCCCTTAATGGATGTGACCATGTCAATAGCTCCAATTCAGGAGACGACCGCTTCAATCTATTTGCAGCTTGCTTGCCGTGGATTGGGCTCGTCACTGGATGTCTCGGACAGGAGGGCAACCATTTACAAAAAAAAAAAAAGAAAGAAAGAAAGGGCTTTTTCCCCCCAGCAACACTCAGAGCTGGAGAGTTAACAACTGAAAAATAATTGTGGGTAAATAACTTTAGAGTGAATCACTGTTGTGGGTGAATTATCGGTCGATTTTCTCCCAGCAATCAGCGCAAACAAGATATTTGTGGTTGCCATTACCCCCTACCCACCCATCAACTCCGATAACTAGAAAGATGATGATGTGTACTGGTGACGAAATGCGGGTGCTCTGAGGCAGTCATAAGGGGACGGCTCAGACCAGCTTCACATGGCGCCTCTTCGCTCCTCTCATCTGCTATCTGGAGTCAGTGAGGAGTCCCCCTGCTAACACCGAGTGTCAATCTTCAGCCTATCAAGAGCAGATATCTGTTATCTAAACCCCCGCAGGCTCTCTCCCCCCCCCCCCCCCACCCACCGCCCCCCCCCCCCCACCCTGAATCCACTCTCCAACCTCCCCCTGGGACCCGCACCTTCTACCAGAGAGCTGATTATTGCAGAGACAATGCTGATAATCCTTTACAGGTGCAATAAGACCGAAGGCCATGGCAACACAAATTTATTTAATATATTTTTATTGTTGAAAAAAAAAAAACTATGGTTAATTAACCATAGTGAATAAGAAAGTTTGAGATATTCATACACTTCAGAATACCTTTGCATATTTTAAATGTGATATTGCTTATGTGGTGAAAAAAATATTTGGGAAATGTGGATTAAAATAGCAACAATGCTGAGTGCACAAATCTTTTCATGCATTTTTAATTAACCATTAGTTATATATTATGAATGTTATATATTATGAATGATTAGTCATGTCAGTAGCATAATTCATTGTATCATACTGCCTGTTATCAGTAATCATTTATTTTCTTTTTGTATAACTCGGCATGAAGTCAACACTACTTGAGCCTTATAAATGATTTATCTGTCTTCATAAAATATGCCAGTTTGCCCTTTAAAGCAGTTCACAGTTAAGGGCGGGTTGTGTCTCTTCTGCTCGTTTGAGTGATAAGTGAAGTTGAGGGTGAGAGATGTCGATGTCAGGGAAGGCTCTGCAATAAATTTAGTTTCAGTAAGAAATGGATAAAGAGTTAACCCTTTTGCTCATTGTCAAACATCGCTTTGTCCTGTAGCTTTACCGCTTTTAAAACCATGTTTAACTTCTCTTGTCTCATGGCTGGGAATGTGAGCTGGAAAAAACAGAAACAAACAAACAAAAAAAAACATCGGGTTCATCCCTTTCTCATTTCCTGTGAGACAACAAACTCACTTGGCGACTATTGCATATTCAATTGTTATGTTGTGTCTTTTTTGTTATTGGGTAGATTCCCTGTCACTGACAAAAAAGGGTCAAGGGGGAATTAGCAGGAAGTACGTTTCAAGAACGAAAGTAAGTGGAACTGTGCTCGTACTGCATGTTCTGCTTGTTCTTTGAGTAAAGTGTTGTTCAACCTACTATGGTCTCCATCCTTTCTAAACTCAGACTTAACAGCAACCTGCCGTGTCCAGAAATGAGTTTGCTCTGTTAAAGTGTGAGGCAGCCTCAGATTCCCTTGAGGCACTGTGTGGTGTGAGGCAGCCTCAGATTCCCTTGAGGCACTGTGTGGTGTGAGGCAGCCTCAGATTCCCTTGAGGCACCGCGTGGTGTGTTGTGAAGCAGCCCGTGTTAAAGCTTTGCCATTTAAACGTGCGTCAGAATAGTTGGGCTGTCCCGAAACTCTAGTGTAGAACAGGCTGCTTGCTTTTACACCTTACAGTACAAGTACGTTTTTTAGGAGATGCTTTTATTCAAAGTGAGTTTACATTCTTTACATACAATTCATTTATACAGCTGGATATTTACTGGAGCAATTCCAGGTCAACCTCTGAGGTACAAGCCCAAATCAAATGCAAGTTTTCCCTGTGCTGTCATGTAAAGGGCCCTGTGGCAGAGTTCGGAGGTGTGCGTTAGCATGTGTACGTCCACCCTGGTGAAGCAATAGTAGTGCGATAAGTTTCCTTACCTGGGGGCCATTAGTCTTTAGTTTGGCAAGTTAACCGTATATCTTGTTATGTGCAACGTCCACGGTCCGAAGCTCGTAGTGGACCTTCCCCTGTTACAGTGGTACACAGTGGCTCAGATAACATGACCGATGCCAGTTGGTCGGCTGAGGTCAGTAAAGGAGTTTTAAGGTGGAGAGTGTGAGAGAAATGAGTGAGAATGTGACGTAACCCCTGAAGTAGCAACAAGTCTGTTTTGTTCCCTTAGCTAGGGACCGTGGTTTGTAAATGTCTTGGCTAAATTTATTTTTGCAAAAAGGTTAGAGAAGAAGCATTACATGGACAAAGATAATGGCCAAAAAGCTGCTCTTTGGAAAAAGGAGGAAATATCAACGCATCAGAAGGATTTCGTTTGATGGTAAAGTTAAAAGCCAGCACGTTTTAATTTTTCTTGCCATGTTTCAATAAAGGCTTTTAACTTTCCCTTCAAGAATGCCTTGGGTCTTTACCTGTTTGCCACTTGTATTTTGTCATAATTTTGTCTGGAAAACTAAACCCTTTTTGGTAAATGTATTTTTGTTTGGAGCATCCACCGTTCAGAACTCCAAGTAATCCTACCTACCATTATTCTATCTGATCCTACCTATAGCTCACAATTTAGAGCATAGAACCATTTGGTAAGGCAAAAATATTATTAGGGAGGCGTCTATGTGAGTTTTGCATAAACGATCAAGTTAATGCACTGAATTACTGTGCAATAGCACATTGTTAACAGCCAATTACTAACTTAATACTTTGTTATTAAGTTACTTAAGTGATATCTTATATTCCATTGCACCACTGATTGCTTATATCATTTGTCAGTGTATGGGGGAGATTACATTTATGGCAGCAAAAGAATTATGCAAATTTCCATGCATTTTTATATCAAGCCGAATGGAGAGTGTGAATACTCATTAAAAACGCTAATAATTACGAATGCATTTTCCATGCTCTCTGAAAATGAGAGACAATTGACCTCTTTGGGAACAGCTATCTTGGCCACTCAGTTATGATTGCTCATGATCTTGCTCATCATCCCAAACACCCAAGGTCTCAGGCACTGCAGCATCAGCCAATTCAAGACAGGGTTTTGCATTTGCATCGCAGAAGTCAGTAAAAAAAAAAAAAAAATGCAATATATAAAATTCCTTTAGATTTAGGATTAAATTTGGAGCAAGTGGGTGGTGTGTGGTATTCGTAACTCATAATTAATGTGAATGTGCACTGCAGGGGTTAAAGTCCAGTCCATGTGAGTCCTACAGATGGCTGTAGAATCAGTTCCCTCCCTCTGCACACTCCACCCCCCCCCCGACCGCCTTTGTACATTTTACCTGCCCTCCCCTCCCCTGTGTTCCTGGGTAGTAGAAGAATGCCAGAACTAAAGTGTGTTCTCTAGAGATGACAAGCAAACAGAACATTTTGAAAGAAAAATTACTGTTTATTTGTCAGAAGATTACTATGACCTGAAAGGGTTCTCTTCTTTCTCTTCTTCTCTAATGGTTAGGCCTGAAGTGGGTTTGTGTGTGTGCGTGTGTGTGTGTGTTTGGTCCTTGATCAACAAATTACGAAATTCAGGTAATCGTGGATATAACCTATGCAACAGCTTGAAACTCCAGGCAGATAAGGACTACCACACAATACCGCAAGACTCTTTAAACACTCTTCATCCGAGCTACAAAACAAGGCCATGGAACATTTCTGACAAATCATTCTGAAAAAAAGGATTCAGACAAATCTTGAAGTGTGGATGTTCTTAAATGTACTTTCCCATACTTGTAGTACCCTCTCAAAGAGACATTAACTCTGGCTGGCAGACTTCATGCAGCAGTAATCTGTCCCAGCATGCCCCAGTCCTGTCTCAGGAGGAGGGAGCAGGGACAGTAGTCTGTCAGGAGAGATCCATCCTCTTCCAAACCATTAGGTAACCCCTCCAACACACACACATACACACACACGCATGTACACATGCATCTATATCTTGCTGAGGTCTTCATAGTGCCTGCATAACATCCACATGAACATGACATTACAGCTTATAACTACAGATCTAATGCTTTCACATACAAGCACGTTTCCATGGTTACATTTATTACGTATTGCAGAGTGTGTTTTATCATGCCAAGCAAGCTTTATTGGCACTGCACATTTGTATATGAATGCTTCGTGAAAGTCTTACAAAGGTTCGCTGGGCATAATGGATGGCTGGCTTCTCCTGACAGCGCACCTTATTTTGAGTGCGAGGATAAGAGCATTAAAAAAATAAAGTCATAATTGGTTTTGCGCGTCCAGTCCTCAGCCGTTGAAATCCACATGAGAGAAGTTAATGTGCCTTGAAATATTGGATCTTAAATATTCTGTCTTAACCTCAGGACTAAATCGACCTCGGCGACTTTTTTCCCCCCCCATACCACACGAGAGGGAGGACATAAGCCACAGCGAGCGTTCAATGGGCGGGCGATCAATTAGCTTAAATTACATGAGCTATTATAGGCCGTGCGATAAAGGCAAGGGCATTTAAGGAAATAAATGTGGGCACTGATCGAGGACACGGGAAAGAGACGCAGGCATTTTTTGGCACAGATTAAATAATGAATATAAACACCCTGTAAATCACTCTGCCGTCCTCTAGGACCCAAACCCCCGACCCCTACTGCGCTGCTGCCAATTCCTGTAAGTCACCGAGATATGCAGCAGAGAGCCCTGTGTGCTTTCCATGACCTCATAGTCAGCATCGCTGGTTTATAATCGTTTATTTTCCTATTAAAACTAACGCGCGTTTAAGGTGTCCCTCCTTGCGCAATGCTTCTGCGTGTGCTTGGGAGTTAGCGTGTCTGTGTGAGAGTGCGTTTGTGTCGGAGCGCTTGTCTGTGTGCATGCGTGCGTGCGTGCCTTCTGCCAAACTGAAAACAAGGTGCTGCAAGGCAATTATCTTGTCATATGTGCGACGCGGCTCTGGCATTATGTCATATTTTCACTTAAGCTAACTCTGCTCAGCTGTCGTCGGTGTCTCAGCAGTGGATAAGGGGGAAAAAAAGCAGTGGTGTTTTGTCATCTCTCTATTTTCCACCACAATAAAATGTTTTTGGCACACTAAGTATAGCAGGGAGGAAAAAGGAAAGGTTGCCACGGTAATTAGCGTATGCACGCTGGCATCTTATCTCAGTGGAAACATTTCTATCCTTAACTCCAGTATTCCCATCAATAAAAACATGGAGCTGTCTTTATTGTGACAATGAACTCTGGACATATCTCCCATGCTGGTCTTTATCCAGATAATGAACTCTGGGAAGCCAGCTTTATCCTGATAATGACCTCTGGACATATCTCCCATGATGCAGTCTATATCGTGATAATGAACTCTGAGCATATCTCCCATGATTCAGTCTTTATCCTGATAATGGACTCCGGGCATATCTCCCATGATGCAGTCTATATCGTGATAATGACCTCGGCATATCTCCCATGATGCAGTCTTTATCGTGATAATGAACTCTGGGTATATCTCGCATACTGGGGTCTTTATCCTGATAATAAGCTCCAGGCATATCTCCCATGCTGCTGGAGGATGAGGCTGAGAAACTTGCACTTCCAGGATGTGAAAAATTGAGGTCTCTTGGTGCCATTATGCCTACAATCGGCCATTTCAGAGGGACAGCCAATGGGGTCCCATAGCATTTTCAAAGTAAAGTGCTCTCTTTCCTCCAGAATATAGGGGGGTTCTTGTCTGATTGGTCTTGAAGACCCAGGATTATTGTCCATTAGGACTGAAGTTTTTCAGGTGCTGTTCCTCCTTAAGTCTCTTCTGAAGTGACTTTCAGGCTCTGATCTCCTAACACCAGAGCACATGACTGTTTAATCAGTCCTGCCGTGTGATTTATTCCTGGATCAGCCATGATCATACACTATTAAATAGCGCCCTTTTAAATTTTACTACCATCTGTGCGCAAGTTACGCTGCCTGATGCTACTGTCATACGTTGCACCCTAGCTGAGTGGGTTACTACCTACCATGAAAAATAAGCCTCTGGGCAAAGGAATTTGGTAATGTCAAAGGAGAGCCAATCACATGCTTGGGCTTGGGAGAAGCACTTGGGGAGGTTATAGTTTCCCCTTAACATTGCTTATCGAGATAAGAAAGGTGTGTGTGTGTGCGTGTTTTTCTCCCCTCCAAACCCTGCTGATTTTCAATGGACCCCCATAACGTGCAAGTTATTCAAAAGTAGACGTGTACAATGGGGGTCTGTTTTTTCATGATTTTGTTGAGTTATTTCCAGTGACATTACAACAGACCAACAAACTACCATTAGCTGATTTTTTGTCTGTGGTTTGTCAGTTTGTGGTTTGTCATCAAGCATTTACACTGAATTTGTACAGCCTGCAGTGAATAATTGTACTGACGCTGGATATTATGAAATAATTTTAAATATGACACAAAGATCAGAGATCTTTTTTTACTGAAAAGATAGCTCAATCGTAGGTAATTTCTAAAAGCACAAGCTGCCCTTGTTTAAATTGGCCCCATTTGAAAAATAAAGTTCAGGATGACTAAGGGCAAGTTTAAATATGAATGTAAGTTTACAGCCTGTTTGTAGCTTGTCGGTCTGTGCACTCTGTGGTCCGGCCATCAGTAACATCCAATTCGATGCAAGATCATGAGACAAGCGGCAGCTCAGCGGGCCAACAGTCTGAGGCTGGAATTGAGGGCTTGATTTGATTCCTGAGCACTGCCTCAATAAAAGTTAGATTAACAAGCTGTGACTGTATCGTACATCATCTTATTAGCCTGGCTCTCAGTCGCACTCCACATCCTTGTCCAATCACACGTAATTATATCACACCCGCTGTGGTAAATGCCTCTTCCCCAATCCCAACCACCACAAAAATATTCTAAATGTATTTTGTATTTTGGAGATATTTACAGATTTTCTTTCCACATGGGTCCTTCTAAGGCTGTATCCACCGTCCCTTACAAACTGGTATTTTGTAAAATTATTTTCATGAGAAAAGCACCCATTAATTTTTTTTATGTTAATGGAACTCTGTTAGATTATGGCATGACATACAGTACAATAACAGCTCATACACACTTGGCAATGAATTTCATCCAAATTCCAAGTTGAAAAAATAAAATACCACAGTATATGGTGCAGATATAAATTACATACTATTTGCACATCACATTCATTTTTTCTGGGTTAGTTTTATTATAATTTCCCTCTCAAAGAGCCAGATTAATCAGTCTAATCTTCAAACTCCTCCAGAAAGCACCTGTTCATTATTAATCAAGACTCCACACCTTCCCACATTAAAAGACACTCATCCTGCATCAATATAAAACACATTTAATGCTCTCTCTAGCTTAAATGTCACATACCTGCATTTTTTACCTGCATTAATTTCTTCTTTTTTTTTTTGCTCTAAAATCAGGCTATTCTGCCCCATGTTTATTTAGGCCCTGCCTGCTGTGATGTAATGTCAGGTGACTGCCATTTGTGAACTGTGTTCTGAGGACAAATTAGGAACGTTTACTGCTCCCAAAGAGCTGTAGATGAACTTCATAATACTGTGCAGGTTTATAAGAAAAGGCATCCAGTTTTTTTTTCCCCAAAAGGTCGAGCCAAGGATAGGCCTTGGACAGATGGAATGGGATGTGTGTGACTGTTCTTTACCTTGGCTGTCTCTGTAGGGCCCACGGATGGGTAGAAACCTCAGATAAGGATTAATATCTTTGCTGTAACATCTCATCTGCGAGGCGGCTCGGTCAAGTGTGCAGAATCACTGGGGAAAATGGGCCATCCCTGCTACATATGTGCGCTTTGCACAAATGTTGCTGTTTCAGCTCCAGTTAGTCCTCCTGGTAGAGATCCGCAGGGGATCAGTCCCAGAAGCTCGGGTCCAGACACCGAGAGCTCTGCTAGGGATCAGTCCTGGAAGCTCGGGTTCGGACACCGAGAGCTCTGCTAGGGATCAGTCCCGGAGGCTGGGGTCTGGACACAGAGAGCTCCAGGGCTGTGTCAGCAGTACCTCTCTGATAAGCTGAAAATGGTGGCATCAGAGCACTTACAGTATTTGTTTAAGCTTATTGTCAATTAGTGAAAATCCACCACTTATTAATTTTGACTGAGTGGTGTCTAAAGTGGTTGTATTAAACCGAGTTATTTATTGATGGGATAAATCATCGGCTTTTTTATGTTGCAAAAAATATATTAAGATACAGTAATGCTACCACAGATGAAAATGAAGTATACATGCTGTTTAATTGTGCAAATTGACTAAAACAAGATCATGTTGAAATGGAAGCATGTTCCCAGACTTTGCTGTTTTATGCAAATCTGTTTTTCTCTGCGTGTCTAGCCCCAAGCAATCAGCCAGTCAGCTGTTATCTGCAAGTCTGGCCCCAAGCAATTGGCCAATCTGCTGTACTCTGCATGTCTGGCTTTAAGCAATTGGCCAATCTGCTGTTCTCTGCATGTCTGGCCCCGAGCAATTGGCTGATGTGCTACTTTTGACCAATCAGGAGACAGGGTGTCGTGAACACTGGGAGTGCCCCCTACTATATTGTGTGAATCAATCTGTAGAAATATTTTGCTGTTTCATATTTTCTATCCAGAGCAAACTGTGCTGAGAACCAACAGCTTGCATTGGCTGGAGCCCTGCTGTTTCTGCACAAGTGTAGGCTTGTGCAGATCTGACGCAAGTGAAAGTGGGTTGGGCTGCCTCTCTCAAATTTCTGGTTAAGCCTTAATTAGTCAACTCTCTCATAGACTTCCATTTAACCACTGAGGCACCGTAGAACAGCAACTCTGCCCAAATTAATTTAATTAATTAATTTACCAAAGCAGGCATTCAGTTTTACTGTATTTATTTACTGTATTTATTTTGGAATTTACAAGATGTGAATTACAAGCATGTGAATTTTATACTTAAAAGTGATCAAAAATTGAGACTGAAGGATTTAGGGTGGGATTTTGAGGCCCATATTAATCAGCATCACCCAAATGTTTATATTGGCTGGTTAGATCCATCCATCAGGAGAAAGAAAATCTAAACATTTTAAACCAACCAGCTGGTTCTTTTTTGAGAAGTGGCAGAATTTAAAGTGGCTACTGGCCATAGGAGCACTTGTAAAAATTCTTTGAATTCCAACAAAAAAGCTGTATATAAATAGTTCTTTGTGTGAGTGACTGATTGCTTAAAGCATAACTGACCAACTTACTGTCCGCCCAACCAGTTGAATTTACTCATTGACAGACCCTACACCTGACCAAATGACTGACTGACTGATTGATAAATGAGCTGACTGCCTCTTACTGACACTGCGAGACTGACCGTCCAACCAGCTTATTGACTGAGATGGCCCTGTCATAAAGATGACAGCTAGCGGAGAGAGCTGTGAGCAGTGCGGCAGTCTCTGTGTGTCCTACACCATTTGCTCAGCTTCTGCTCGTTTCACATTGGTACAAACGCATGCAATG
This sequence comes from Anguilla anguilla, assembly GCF_013347855.1. Taxonomy (NCBI): domain Eukaryota; kingdom Metazoa; phylum Chordata; class Actinopteri; order Anguilliformes; family Anguillidae; genus Anguilla; species Anguilla anguilla. The sequence continues at coordinate 13,270,355 of NC_049211.1, read as the reverse complement.
TTGATGTTTGTCCAATCAGAATGTTTTCCAAGCTTGTCTATTAATTATGTTGGTATTATTTCATGACCGATATTTTGAGCTAACAGGCATAACTGTAAAGCATTTGTGAATAGCAAGCACTTATTTATTTAGCATTTAGTTATTTTCTTGTTTAACATCTAGACGGTTCCAGCACTTCAAGGAGAAACTTAATAACTTAATTCATGGCAATGATCGATATCATTTCAATGCTATGATATCATTGCTACCATTTTTTATACTTTCACATTTCAAATGCGTCATCATTTTGTAAAGGCATGCAGCTGATTGACAAATGGCAGTAAATAACCAGGGGTTAAAAAATCTGAACTCCAATGATTGAAGGTTAGTGATGTTAAATGCAGCACTGGGCAGAAAACAAGCACAGAATATCCTGCCTTTCATTTAATTAAACAATCAAACAGATTTGCAGATGCTTAAGTAAAAGGATTGCCTCCCACATGATAACTGTAATGCACTAAATGTATTTAAATCATTTTAGTGCCGGCAATGCATGTTTTCCATTGTAAACCTGGAACCAGGCAAGCTCATTATAGCCCTTTCCCACTGTAGAGCTGGAACCAGACTGACTCATTATAGCCCTTTCCCACTGTAAACCTGGAACCAGACTGGCTCATTATAGCCCTTTCCCACTGTAAACCTGGAACCAGACTGACTCATTATAGCCCTTTCCCACTGTAAACCTGGAACCAGGCAGGCGCATTATAGCCCTTTCCCACTGTAAACCTGGAACCAGACTGACTCATTATAGCCCTTTCCCACTGTAAACCTGGAACCAGACTGGCTCATTATAGCCCTTTCCCACTGTAAACCTGGAACCAGACTGGCTCATTATAGCCCTTTCCCACTGTAAACCTGGAACCAGACTGACTCATTATAGCCCGTTCCCACTGTAAACCTGGAACCAGGCAGGCTCATCATAGCCCGTTCCCACTGTAAACCTGGAACCAGGCAGGCTCATTATAACCCTTTCCCACTATTGAGCTGGAACCAGGCTGCCTCATTATGCCCCTTTCCTGCTGTAGATCTTGAACCAGGCTGCCTCATTATATCCCTCACCCACTGTAGATCTGGAATCAGACTGGCTCATTATATTCCTTTCCCACTGTAGAGCTGGAACCAGACTGGCTCATTGTAGCCCTTTCCCACTATAGAGATGGAACCAGACTGGCTCATTATAGCCCTTTCCCACTGTAGAACTGTAATTCACCCTTTACTTCTCTTCTATTGTGGTTAATAAATGTGACAAAGTACAATGGCGAAGCAATGTAAATACAGCTGAACCCTCCTACACAGTGGTGTGATGCAGATTTCTATTTTATACAGCTGGCTGCTGCGGTTGCTCTCTATGGCTTGCTGGCTGTTCCATGTGTTTAAATCCTTCACTGTGATTACCCAGAGCCGTAACTGGGTAATGCTACATTTAAGGGGGTTTTCAGTTCAATATCACACTTGGCTGATAAATGAAGATACATACGGTATGTAATTAACCAATATCCTTCCTGCTCTGTGATGTGCGCTGTGGAATTAGTGTAATCACCCCAATCATCAGCAGCAGTACAGCTCAGTGGGTGGAATATTCTATACCGTGCACAGGCTACAAGAGGCCCTCCCTGGTGAAAGACTTAAGCTAAAGACCCACCACCTTAGATAAGGGAGCTCATGGGTCACAGTATAGAACATGGTGTCCTTAGGAATGAATGCCTGACCCATATTTTTGTGGTCGCTAAACTAAGTGCTGAAAACCATAGGTGCCTTGAAGGCACAATTTCTAACTGTTCTGGATGTTTGAATGAACAGAGATCGTTCTGGGGGCCTGGGCTTGCAACTCTGAAGCTGCATGTTTGAATCTCAGGTGGGGTGCTGCTGTTGTTGCCTTGAGCAAGGTATTTGACCTGTGTTTCTTCAGTAAATGTTCAGCTGTATGAATGGATCCTCTGTATAGAATGTAAACTGCTTACATGTTGTTCTAAAGAGGATTTCAAATCTCTCAAATATAATATAATGGCTCTAATAGAAATTTCAGCACAAACTCATTCACATTCAAACATTTTATCTTGGGGTCATTTTACTTGGATTGCACATGTGCACATGGCCACACGCACATGTGCATACTCACACACGCACACACACGCACACGCAGACACACACACGTGGGCATGTACACAATCCACACGAACAGGTTTACATAAATTAATCCAAGGAAAGCTCTATGTTTTTCACAGTTACTTCCTTGACAGATTGACCTCTTTCATTATTATTTTTTACATTTATTATGAGCTCATCCATATCAAGGCATTTACATGCCTCCATTGTAGCAGAAAGCAGCAGCTTGTACACCCACCCCACAGCCCCCTCATAGTTCGTGCCAGAAAGTGCACACTGCAGGTTGGTAGTTTTATTATCCAGGAGATGCACTGTGTCAGCCTTCCTCCTCATCAGTATTGCAGTGAAGCACCGGCAAGGAAGAAAGGTTTAATCCTGTTTTAAAGTATGTAGAGACTCAAAGAGAAGGATACTAATCTTAATCTCTCTCTCCTTCTCCCCCCCCCTCACTCTCTCTCTCTCTCGTTGTATATGCTGTATATACAATGAGCTCCATGATGTTTGAGACAAAAATATATATTTTTTTCTTGATTTGACTCTGTACTCTACAATTTTTTGTTTGTAATCAAACAAGTTATATGTGCTCAGAACACATTCTCGACTTTTATTGAAGAGGAATTTTATACATGTTGGTTTCAGCCCTTTTTATATACAGTATAATCACCCCATTTCACGGCACTATAATGTTTGTGACAAACGGCTTCACAGGTGTTTCTGATTAGTCAGGTATGTCTGCTTAGGCATTATAAAGCTCACTGTATATACATGTGCAAGGAGAGCATGGCAAGCAACAAACATTTATTTATTTATGTGTATATTGGTTGATCAATGATTGTGCCAATTATGTCAACAATCTGTTGGCAAATAATTTCAGTTGTCTACAAAACAAAAATGTTTTTGTCCCAAACATTATGGAGCTTACTATATATAACTCACAGAAGAGAATTGGCCAGTCAATGTTCTTTCTCCAGCAGTGCCTTGTGCACTCAGAGTGAGTCAGAGATCCCCGCAGGGCCGTCACTCCTCACACCTTCTGATGGCCCTTTCTGACCCGAAGCCGGTCTACTGTAGAAAGTGACACACAGGGACAAGATGGCCGTCAGTATGCCAGCAGAGAAATGGGAGCTTTTACTCTCTTCAATCAACATCTGGCTTTAACTTTGATTAAATGCAAGCATTACTTTTCCCCCCAAAAACTGAGTTTGAAGTTTAGTGATTGCTGAACTTGCCAGTAATTGTCAAGGTGGAATCTTGCTTTTAATTGTCAAAGAGTTAAGGACAAATGTTGATTCAGTTCCAGCCCTATATTTTATTGCAAATCCTAAAATGAATTAATGTCATTCACCTTGTTTTTAACAGACAGGAAAAATGAATATTAAATAATTAATAAAAAGAAAAATTTTATTTTTATCGAAGACATGCATTTGGCTCTAATATTGGTCTACTGAATTTTTGCCAAAGATTCTGGTACCTCAAATGATATCGAGAGAAGAAACTTCAGATATTATTGAAGTTAACTTATCGTTGACTTTCACTTTCAAGTCAAGAACTCGTCATTGGGTAAGAGTTGATCTAGCCAAACTCTTTTCTCAAAAAATAGGCAACCCCAAATAACCTTATCCATTTCGATTGTTACTACAAATTATCCAAAAACCCTCATAACTCACATTTATGTAAGCTTAAACTATGTTTAAATTATGTTCATTATGAATGAGAATTTAAGTCACAGTTTCACTCTTTTTAAGGTATGAACTAAGACAAGTGAATGATTGGAATCTTGCTGGCCAGCATGTAAGAGTGTAACATCTTACTTCTAGGATTACTGTAGTGAGCAAGCTTTGATATCAGTCAGTAGTTTGCTTGACTCTTGATTTGAAACTGCAGCGTGATCTGTTGAAAGCAAAAAGCTGGGTATAGCCCATGGATGAAAACAAGGCTCTTGTTTCTTCAGTCTGATTAATTTCTCGGTATTGAAGGAAAGGCAGTGGCAACATGCCCTTCTTTGGTCTGCTTTCGCTTTGAACAGCAGGTAATTGGCCCCCAAGTGGCTGTGATGTAATCAGCTGTGTGGTGTCACAATGACAGGGGGCGCCTGATAGGGCCACTGCAGCTGTCAGTCATGCTGGTGGAAGTCTTAAGGGGTCTCAATGCAGGGAGATGGGACTCAGGTGTTTGTTTAGATGTGGTTATCTGCTGTACCCCACTGCCTGTCTTAATGAGGCTCAGACAAACACCCACACCAGTACAAAAGAGAAAGGAGAAAACGAGCACTGCCTTTACAACTACTGTATCTGAAACTATATTAAAAAATGACAGGTAAAATCATAAGATCACAATTCCCTTGTGTACAAGGGAAGGGGAGAGGTATACTGGGCAGTTCTCTTTCCCTAGAGGAGTAGTGGGGGTGGAGGGGGGGTCTCTTGGTGGTGAGTGTTACAGGCCTATTCCTGACCTTACGAAGACAAAACTTTGGAAAAAAAGAGAACTTTGAAATGTGGATGGCTTGCTTAAGACTTGCATTTAAGGGACGTCCAAAGAAACATTTGGGGAGAATCTGTCTGACGGTTCTCCTGGTACCATAGTCATGTCAGTACGAAACCAGTTGGTTATGCACTTTGTTGGTAAACATGTTCATGGTGGGGTAACAGTACGAGTAGCAGATGCACTTGAACTGGGTGTGAACAGTGCGCTCTCGGTGGCCCTGTGAGCTGTTTCCCTAGAGACGGCTCGGTCGCTGCTCCAGCGTCACTCGCAGCCTCTCTCCCCCCGAGCTGCGGCTGATGGTCTCTGGCCTCCTAACGGGCGAAGACACGAGCAGAGAAACATGGACGCCTCTAACGCCAGGTTGCAAGTAGGGCTAGACAGCGTGCATGTCAGGAAACGTATGCAATAATCACGTCAATATGAAAAAATCAATGAAATAAATAAACAAATAAAATTACATTACATTTATTTGGCAGACGCTTTTATCCAAAGCGATGTACAAAAGTGCATTTCATGTTCATGGACAACTACAAAACACAGTTTCAATAAAGCATGATACTCTTTTCGTACAGCTATTTCTAGGCAAGAACACAGTTCAGTTCACACAATGAACAGTATTCTGACCTAGCTTATGCCAAGCCAAACTAGGGAGAAGAACAAGCTACAATATTAGGACAAATACAAATGACCAAAAGTGCTGGAATAGGGGTACATGTAACATGAGTGTCATGAAAGGGGGATTTAAAGTGAAATGATAAACAGAGTGGTGGCAGTTAGTCCAGGTATAGTCTGATAAAATGCCAGTGGGTCACTGTCACTGTTCAACTGTGATTTCAGACAAATGAAAACTTATTGCTTGTCAAATGTAATTTTTGCACAATAAATCTGTCCCTGGGTTCTGTTCTGCGAGTTTCTCTGAAGAAAATAAGTTATATGCCACAGTCAGAGTCTGTGTGCATGTGCTTGTATGTGCCTGCATGTGCATGTGTGCTTGAATGTTCCCACCTCTGTTCCCACCTCTTTCATATGTGGAATGTTGGTGACAGGCCCTGGGTAATTTCTCCAGGCGCTGGATGATGAGTTGTTATTAGGTAATCAGAGATGGCAGTGATGTCAGGCTTCACAGAACAAAAAAGGATTATTTTTGAAATGATAGCAATAAAAAATCAGTGGGTTGATTTTTTATTTTTTGGGGGGTGAGGTGGGGGGGGACTGAGCAGGGACGACTGAGGCTTCTGGCAGTGGAGAGAGGAGAAAACAGCATATGCTGCCTTTAGGCTCAAGCAATCTAGCACTGAAGTGCTTTGTGCCATTGTGTTAAAGAAATTGGGATAGAGAGCCTTAATGGTGCTCTCTGATGCTTATTGGCTGCGACTGAATGCCCTGGAAACTCTGATGGAGAGACTCCCCTGCGGTAACGGTAGTACCTTTGCTTTACCACTAGATGAAGATTAAAGTCATTTAAATGCATATTATGCAGGATGTTTAGCCTTGCTGTGGTTCTGCGTAGACAAAAACAATGTCATCTCCTCCTTTGTCCTAAACCCTGCCCTCTCACCTCCATTGAGGGCAAGAAACACCCTAAAGTGCCACGAATGTAGCTAGCTGGATTGCTAGAGATAATGTTACTTACAGGTCCAATAGAAACCATGCCAACTCTGTGTTGCTTTTCGCCCTTGTAAAGTTCAGCTGTCTCCATCGCGGAAGAGCAATCCCAAGGTTGAGTCTGGTTTGTCATTTTGTTTCACTGAACTTGTGCTTCTTTACCTCTACCATTGGGGTAGCTAGCTAGCTTCCAAAGCTCCACTGAAACCTGATCCCACCCCATAGGCTCTGTAGCCACGCCCACCCCTCCCCACACAGAAAAGGACATCACACCCAGAAATGTCCTGAGCAGAGGAGCACGGATTCGGCTAAGGCACACAAAGGCAAGAATTGCCAATGCTTCACAGATATGACCTGGCATGGCTATTATATATATTCAAGGTAACAATTCTGTATAGTATGCCTTTAAGTACAAAAGGGTTTTATGGAAACAAAACTGGATGAAGTTACCTTCGGCTGTCGGTGATTTGTAGCTTTCTCTGGTACCTTCCATGGGTGGAGCTAGCACCAATTATGTGTGGCCTGATGGGGCCTGAGCAGATACCAGACTTTGGGGCCCATCCATGCACTAGAACAGTGGCTGAACAGATACCCGGCTATGGGGCCCATCCACGCAGCGGAACAGTACCTTAACGGATGCCAGACTTTGTTGTCTATCCTTGGACTAGAACACCGCCTGAACAGATACCAGACTTTGGAGCCCATCCATGCACTAGAACAGAGCCTTAACAGAATGAGCTATCCAGCATCCCCTCACTGCACAGTATACTGTGTACTTTTGGAGGTAGTGGAGAAATTATTCAGCCCAGGCTTGAATCGGCAATGTCTAGACTATAGGACAAGGCTGTGTACCCACCCCCCCAATCCCCCTCCCCTCCTTTACATTATTATTACATTATAGGCATTTAGCAGACGCTCTTATCCAGAGCGACGTACAACAAGTGCATAGGTTTCATGATGTAGAGGCGCAAAAGAAACACTAGAGTGAAGTAAGGATCGTAGTGCCAGAAGTGACCACATCGATCAGGACTCCAACCCTGTAGAGTAAGCTCCTTCTATTTCATTTTTTGGCTGGCAGCAGGTGTGCTTTGCTCGATGAGACTGTCTCAGCTCTGGCGCTAATTGCTTCCAGACCGCCAGTCTGGGGCACTGGAAGGCGTAACTGCGCCTGTTGTGATAAGCGCAGCATAAGCTCCTCCACTAAGTGCCTGTGGCCCCCACCCCTCCGCTCTCATTGGCTCAGCCCGGGTGTCAGTGCGATCTCACACTCCCAGAACCGTGCGCCCAAACTTTTGCTCACTGTGGTATGTGAGCACATTTCATCTGAAGCTCTGTGATTTAGAAATAGAAAGGCTGGGTGAAAAAAATAATTTGCGACAGTGCAGTGATCACAACTCTCTGCTTCTTTGTTACGTTGTGCTAACACTATCTACCTGACACAGACACAATAAACACACTGTAAAATGCTGTGTTCGATCAATGATAAGAGTCCCTCTGGGTCCAGTAAGGTCTGAATGTATTGAATATACAGGCAAAAAGATGACTGACCATTTTTACTGTACACAACTGGCAGTTTTTTCTACAGCCAATCAGCCGTTGTGAACGACTAGTGGGAACAGTGCCGTTGTTCTTCAGCTGGCAGTACTGAACTTTAAAAACCTGATCACGGATGTGAGACATGCCTGTGTGGGTGTGATGGGGGGGAGGGGTGTAGGAGTACTGTGGAACTGGGAAGCATTTATCACTGCCACCGAGCTCCCTCAGATCCAATCTCACACTGCAAGATGAAGCCCCCCCCCAACCCACGCACCTCTTTGATAAGAGAAGATCTGATTTAAAAAGGAAGTAAAAAAACGGGAGAGGCGCATTAGAGATTTCATCGTATTTTACAATCGTTACACAATGGCTGTGTTCTGTTTGCTGGTCTGATTGGGTATATAGGTCAGAACACAGGGGTGGGCCCGTGGGTAGCATGTAATTGCAGATTAAGGACATGTTTATACCTCCTTAATATGTATCGGGGTAGTTCTTTTTTTTTTTTTTTGCAAATGAAAGATGTAATGATGCGGAGGTGGGAGTCATTTGATCTCTCCCGCTCATGGGCACCATTACCGAAGAGGAATATTCAGCAGACTGCCTGGGTTGTTATTAAACAGGATTCCAAAAGAAAATTGCGACTTTCGGGTGAGCCCTGTTTTCCTCTAACACGGGGGAAGGTTTTCCCTTCTCGTGAAGGAAGATCGCCGCACTGTTTTTCTGCAGGTGTAGGCAGGCTGGTCTCGGCTGCCTACACCTCCAGCCATTAATCCCATCCATGGCTTCAAACGGCCGCGGAAATGGAAGTGCAGGCTGATCCCCGGGGGCTCGGAGCCCCCCCCCCCCCCGCTTCTTCCAGAGGATTACAGCTGTTGAAGAGAAGCACCCTGGCGGGTGTTCCGCTCTTCCGTCTGTGGCAGTGGGTCTGAGATCAGTCCGGTGTCACCGCCGCTGTGACCTCTACCGCGATTTTGAAAATGCAGCCGACCAGAGTGCAAGGGGTGAGGCCATGAGCCAACGTCCACGTCTCATCGCCAACGCCTACTTTTATAGCACTGAAAGATGTCCTTTTGGATTAAAAGATATCTGAAAAAAGGCTTTGCCAAATTTACCTCACTAAATAATAATGATAATAATAATAATAATAATAATAAGAGGATGGAGAACCCTTGAAAAATTCACTGTTTATCTCGAATCGCTGTACACAGACAGACACATTTCATAATGAGCAAAGCATGAAATAGGAAGCATAGGACACTGCATTTGGACAATAAATATGAAAGCATGAAACATGAAAACTTGTTTAACCGATGTTTACGTATTGTTTTTTATGAAGCACCTGTAGTTTGTTTTACCTATCAGTCATATCTGCTTGTGCAGGGGCTGGTCAATCCAGTGCAGAACACTGTTAAAGGTGCAGTAATAATTTGTAAGAATGAAGAACGTGATCCTCCCTGCCCTTGTAATGGGATCTGAGGCGGAGAGCTGCCACTCACGTTCATTTATTTATTGTATTTTTCCAGAGCCAGATGTCCCTGTTTGAATGATGAGATCAGGAGCTTAGAACGGCCTGAATTGAATACAGATAAAGCTGACATGCGGGTCTTCTGGTGCGATGGGAATTGAATACAGATTAAAGCTAACACGTCGCTCTTTTGGGAAGGAACGTGAGAACCTGACGGTGTCCCAGTCCTGGGTCTGACAGCATCCAGCAAAGGCTCGCGCATCGAAAATATGCCTCATCCTTTTTGCTCTGCATACGTGTTTAGCAGGATGAGTTGAATCTCAACATGCTCTTAATTGGTCTTACAGCCAGCTGTTTCCTACTAATCAGGCCATACTCTCACATGCACCTACCTACTAACCAAGAAAGAATGTTGCTTTGGATAAAAGCGTCTGCCAGATAAATGTAATGTAATGCAACCACAACCTACTGCCACACCCACTCCTTTGCTAGCACACCCTACTGACCTCACCCTACTACCACATCCACTGACGATACGTACTGATAATCATATTTTTTCGCACAACGCACTGCCGTGAGTCTACCAAACCATCCCATTCCTGTCTTCCTGTTTCCTGCCCCCTCTCAGTGATCAGATATGAAGTGATTGTGGAGTCTTAAATCAGCTCAAAGAGAGAAAGTCCTACTGTCATCCCACTGGACCTCATATAAACCGGTGGAGTCAAATTGACACTGAACGTTTTACTGTGTAGGAAAGCACAGGCCGTTCATATCGTTTCCGAGTGAAGGACCAGGACGGGACATTAACCTTTCCTTTTGACCCGCTGCTAAAATGCAGGCATGACAGCTGCAACAACACACACAGCGATCCTTACATTCATCTAACATCATTCCTTCTATTATTTCAGCTATCCATCTCACAGGGGCCAGGGATTTCAGCTCACCGTGAGCAACACACCTGAGTGTGTAAAAAAAAAAACAAAGAAACGAAAAGAAAAAAGATACGGTGTGCTGCAGTCTGTAGAGCAGCCGTCTGTCAGACCGTATACGAGTCTTCAGTGTAGCCCGAGGTTCGATTTCCCGCCTCGTCTCTTTCCGCACTGTGATTCCATCTCTATTTGTAACCATTTCTGCTTTCCCTCCGTCTGAATAGAGGAGGAAGACAATACAAAAGGACTGTCCTCTCTCCTCTTAAAAAAGAAATCACGACGTGCAATTTCTACTTAATTGTGCATTTGCTTCATTTTGAGGAAGAACAGCTGGATTAAGAATTGGTGCTTCTTTTGGGCCAGATCCCACTCTATTCATATTCAAATGCAATCATTTCGCTACACATGGAGAATTCTTCCATAAAAGCGCATCTTCGTTTGCAGCAGACTCTTATGAGCCATACCTTTCTGCCCATGTGTTAAATCGCATGTTAATGGCACCTGTTCTGATTTATGCCCTGGCAAGCACACACTGTAGAAAAAAGACAATCTATATTTTATTGTTTAATCTTTCATTTGCTTATTTTGGAGGGGTACATGATGCTATGTTCTGGGAATGATTCGATGTTGTTCCTCCTTTGGAGGTTTTCTGTAATGGAGAGGTACGTGGAGGGAAAGAATGTTACATTACATTACGTTACAGGCATTTAGCAGACGCTCTTATCCAGAGCGACTTACACAACTTTTTACATAGCATTTACGTGGGATCCATTTATACAGCTGGATATATACCGAAGCAATGCAGGTTAAGTACCTTGCTGAAGGGTACGATGGCAGTGTCCTACCTACATACCGACCAACCAGGGAATCGTTGCTGTGACCTTTAGGTTACAAGACCAGCTCCTTACCCATTAAACTACGCTGCCGCCGCAGCGGGTAAGAGGGCGTCAGACGCCAGGCCGGTGTAATGTTCCGTGCCTCCTGCTGCAGCCGATTTGGCTCGGCGATGGTTGATCTCTGGCAGGAACCCGGGGCAAATCCGGAGGGTTTTGGGAATTGTAGCGCTGAGGCTCAGCTGGACTGCAGCACACATCATGACAGGGAGAGAGATGAGCAGGGACAGAGTGATCGTCGAGTGTGGGTGTATGCGCGTCTGCATTTAGTGTGTTTGTGGCGGTTTGCAGACATTTTGTGCATTTGTGTGTGTGTGTGTGTGTGTTTATGTGCATGTGTGTTGCTTTATGTGTCTGTGTAAATAAATGTGCTTCTTTATACTGTATGTATGTGTGTGTATGTGTGTAAGTATGTCTCTACATTTATGTGTATATCTGTGTGTGTGTGTGTGTGTGTGTGTGTTGGGGGGAGGGGGTGGGGGTGTGGATGTAGATGTGTGTGTGCGCATGTGTACGTGTGTGCGTGTGTGTTTCTTGGGAGGGGCTGGGTCTGTGTGTTTGTATCTGTGTGTGTGTGTGTGCATGTGTTGGGGGGGGGGGGGGTGGATGTGTGTGTGCGCATGTGTACGTGTGTGTGTGTGTGTTTCTTGGGAGGGGCAGGCTCTGTGTGTTTGCAAAACAGTGGGTTTATTAGGACAGGATTTCCGCATGTTCTCAGACGCAGTCCTCAGCTCTGTGGCGCTGCCTGAGATGGCAGATGGCTTTGTTTCCCGCTGATGAGGCTCTCCATTCTCGTGCATTTGGGATTAGCCACAGGCTAGCTTATCAGTCTTTTAAGACACTTTGCAGATCATTTTTTGTGGCTTGGTGTCGGTGTGGCTCAACAGTCTTCACAGGAAACATCTGAACTTTGGAAAGAACAACAGCTGTGTGGGGGAGCTTCATTATGATATAGGTGCTCCAGTTTTCTGTGATATTTTGTTCAATTCTGTTTAATTTGAATGATTCTTCCCAAAATAACTGAATTGACAAAGATGACAAAATTACAAGTTACAAGACACTTGATAGTAATTGCAGTGTTACAATTATGTAAAATTTAAGTCCAAATCCTATGTATATTAATGTCTAATTGTAATGCATTTTCTTGACTCTTGAATCTGAGTTTGGGGTTAAATTCAGGGTTTGAAATTAGGGTTAAGTCCATGTCAAGGGATAACTAAATATACTATGCATTCTAAATACTAACATTGTGTTCCTCATTAGTTCCTCATCATGTTATTTTATGTCACAGCTGGCCTTTAATTTAAGTGCCATTAGAAAGGGTATTTCTTCTAAATTATTTTTATAATACAAATTTTATGACCAGTCCAAATGTCAAAGCTGCAATCTACGTCATTAATGATAAGAAAGTAAGTATGCTATGAGATTCAAGGCCTAAATAAGCCAGGCAATTCTAAATTAAATTAAATGGCAAATTCTAACACATGAGAAACACATTCATTATTATAGTGTCATTATGAAATGATTTTACATTGACCTGCCTGTTCATTTCCTGTTTACAATAAGAAATTTTCAAACTTTTAATCAAACCACAAAATTAACAGTAATAAGGTATTATTCATAGTCTTAGTCACATTACCAAGCATTTGAAGTAAGTGTGATCAATTTCACTGTATAAAAAGTATGAAGAATAAAAAAAAAACTAGAATTTAGGGAAGACATGCTCAAGTTGAATTGAAGCGCTGATTACGGGGCATATTTATTTTACTTTATTCTTTTTAAACACGTTTTCATCAGTGTCAAAATGCTGATGAAGTAGAAATCACAGTTAGAGGGGAGGAGTATGTGACTTCCCTTTGTTTTATTAAAGAATAAAACCTTTCCTGCGCGGCATTTTAAAGCTGAAATTCCAGCAGGTGCTGCCGGTGGTGAACGCAGACCCCAGCTTCCTGCCTGGGGGGGGAGAAAGGTGTGAGCCTCCTGGGAACCCCTGCTCCGTCTGAACATTAATCACTTTGCACTCCAGCTCCAGGGATTCGGGCCGCGTTCTGGGAAAACCGTTAGCGACTGCGCCCTCCGTAGCGTTAATCACGAACCTACAGAGAGCCCTGAACCAGCAACGGGAGAATGAGGCTTCATTAGCACCCTCCCCCCCCCCCCTTCCCCACCCCCCCAAAAGAAATTGGTCAGAGACGCCATACGCTGTTGATGGCTGACTGCCTTGAACTAATCACATTGTTCTGCCACAGGGAACCGTGTCCTTTGATTGGCTTTATAGTTACATTTGTGATTTACGGTCACTTTATCCACTGTGTGGTTCACAAATCCTAGATGGTGATAAAAGGTGATGAGAATGATGCCATTAATAATAACTATTATGCTATTTAATAAGGGGGAGACTTTACAGCACATGGTCAGATTTCATTTTAGAAAATCATTAACAACTACCATACATTTTTCTAAAAGAATATTATATAATATCTGTAATATACTTGTAAGCATATTATGTATTATATAATATCTTTAATATATCTGTAAGAATATTATGTATCACATAATATCTGTAATATATCTGTAAGCATATTATATATGATATAAAATTTTGTTGAATTTGTTGAAGGCCATCCTTGTATACATTTACTGGCATTTATTACTATTCATTACTCGTCAACGGTATATTTGTAATTAGGTAATTCTGCCATTTTGTATTGCTGGTGAAAGTGTACATAGATCAGGCTGAAATGAAAGGATCTGCTGAAGCAGCTGGAATTCCTTCTGCTGCTGTTGGTGTCACTTTCAGAGCAACTTTTCATTGCTGTGTTCCGATGATAAAATACATTGAGCAGAACTGTCCTCCTTTAAAAGAAAAATAGTGGCGCGGTGCTGATGGAGATTGAGTGAACTGCTGGCTCTTTCTGGCCTGAGTCAGGTTACGTTTCATTACGTCTCATCTGATTTGATGGTTGCGGTGAAAAGCAAATAGAGTTGACAGGAATCCAGTGTCATCATCCTCAAAATGCCCAACAATTCAGGTGACAAAAGGTGTGTGTGTGTGTGTGCGCATGTGTTTTTATATATATAAAAATCTTGCTTTGAACTCTATAATTCAAGCAATTAACATGTTTTAATTGCACATTCTCAGCTTTCATTTAGTGATATTTTTTATACACTTTGGTTTCAGTATGTAGAAATTACAACAGTTTTTACATACAGTTTTCTCATTCCAGGGCACCATAATGTTTGGAACATATTAAGGCTAAATGAGCGTAGTCATGTTTAGTACTCTGTCACGTATCCTTTGCATGCAATGACTGCTTCAAGTCTGTGACCCATAGACATCAATAGGTGAAGTGAATCATGGTCTCATCTGTCCACAGGACCTATTTTCAGGACTCTGTAGGCTATTTTAGGTACTTAGCAAAATGTAACTGGGCCATCCTGTTTTGCGGCTAACTAGTCATTAGCATTTTTCAGGATAGCCTCTCTGGTTCTGTTCGTGAAGTTTTCTGAGTATAGTAGTCACATTCATCCCTGCCTCCTGTTGGGCAGGTATTTGATAGTTTTTCTTCATTATGGTGGGAATTCTTCTGTCATTAACTGTAGAGGTCTTCCATGTAGAGGTCTATTTGCCTTAAACATTATTGTGCCCTGAAATGGATCAGGAGTATGTATAAAAAGTGCTACATGGTGAAAACAAAATGCAGAAAAATACACTTTAATAAATGCTAAGAATCTGAACTTTAACGAAATGGGCTTGTGTATATATATATATATATATATATATATATATATATATATATATATATATGGACAGGGAGAGACAGAGAGAGAGAGAGAGAGCGAGTGAGAAGAAGTCTATTCATTTTTAAAATAGCTTTGG